>NW_019100880.1:549147-598333 GCF_001856785.1 Myzus persicae | reverse complement strand
GACGAGTTGCCAGCGGTCTCGGTGCGGGTCCACGACGTCTCTCTTTTTTAAATCCATCGCCGGCAACGCATCCATCACAATCAAAGAACAAATTGCCAGAGCACTTCTGCGGATAAAACGCGGCCAATTCGCTCCGAACAGCAGTGTTCGTCCCGGAGGAGTGTAACGTATTACACATATATGTATTCGTAGGTATATTATCTCGGGCGGTGCAGACATATATTGAGTGCGATAACAGATTAATAACGATAAGCCGACGGTGTTATCGGATGATTTCTGGCGAATATTGTTATCGGCCGCGGGGAGGGGGAGGGGGTAATGTGAAGACTCGACAATGCACGTCAGTATTATTATAGTAAAGTTGTCGGTTTTCGTTCGGCAGAGCAGATTGCTTTATCCAATCAACTTTGTTCAACAGCAAAAAAAAAAATGTCGTAATAAATTATTGCGACCGACGTAATTCGATTACTTTGTGACTTGTTTTCGTGTGTTGATCGTTCGCAGATCATTTGACTATACACCACGTTGTATCGCATAATATGAAAACACGAAAATATTTAATGGACCTGTTGGCAATATGTATTTGATTCTTCGATTATATTTTAATTGCACGCGTGCGCCGCCGGTAAGGAGAATAGATTTTTTACAAACACGTTTTCGGCAGTCTGTGAAAATATTATTTCTTCTAGTAAACGCTATAGGCAAATATAATAATGATATACTATGAACATTGAACACGCATTTGCTAGAACTCAAAACAAATCATAAATCATTGCTCGGTCATCACTCGCCTTTATATTGTTGGCCTAACTGCATAAAAAAAGTTTTATAAAGTAATATTCGCTATCAAAGTTTCATAAGATTATAACTTCTTAACACGGGAGAAAAATATCATAAATCTTTAAATAAAAATTAACGTTTTATTTTTCCACTGGTATAAATGTATAATGCAATATACGTCGTGGAAAAATTCTAAAACGCGCACAGCATTAAAGCTATAGCTGTATCTTACTAAATAATATTGGTACCTGGGTCGTAAGTTTTTGTTCAAAATTATTTTATCACTTGCCTAATTGTATAAGTGATATCAAAGTGACGAGAGCGACATCCGATTGCGAAATGACCCAAATGAGTGAGAACTTGCTGAGTGTAGAAAAACTCTTCCGCAAAAGTGTAGACGTGCACGAAACGCAAGTCGATGTGTTAATAATATAAATAATATGAATAACATGAATGGTGCACAGAAATGCGGAAAAAATAGTGTGTACCTAATATCGTTTTTATTTTTACCATAATTTAACGGATCAAAGTCCTTTTTGAATAATTTCCAAATTTCAATATCTAACCAAAAAAATGACTCAAATTGACAGTTCAATAGAACAAACTTACAACGAATAGACATATCCAAAAATAATAATAGGATGTCAAAGATACAAGAACAATGCATTTTAAAACTAAACAATATTTTGTAACATGAGAAAAAAAAACTATTATAAAAATTATATACTAAACAATGAATATGTTAACTATAAAACTTTGATATTGTAGTATTATATTGTAAGCGGAAAACTCGAGAAAACTGGACTGACTAACAAATCTATAATATCTAGTAGGCCATTATGCATATTATTTTTCTATCGAAGTAGGTAGTAAGTCGATGGAGGTGCTTTTTTAATTTTAAATTCTTACAATATACTAATTCTGAATTCTGACCGATAAGAGACGGGTTTCAATGCCGGAAAATTCATTTTAAAAATAGTTTGATTATTAAATCAATTTTATCAATTTTATCAGATAAAGTAGATGAATGCGATAAAAAAATTACAAAAAATTCATTTTGACGCACAGTGACGGCCACGCAACTTAATTTTTATAACCTTTGGATTTAACTGAATGTCATACGCGAGTAGTAATATATCGTTTGACATTCATAGTGCATAGCTAATCTTTTCAATCGACTGAAACGCATAGATTTGTATATTTCAAATCAATAGATTTCATTTATCCTACTTTTCAGCGCCTTTTATTTACGTTCCGAGGTCGTTGTCGTCCGTTTTTTTTTTTAGGTCACGTAAATTCATCGTGTAGTGGTGTATTGCAATGTGTTTATTTTTATGAGGTTGCGGGTACAGGACGTGAGAGGGCAACAACATCCTGGTCTTAATATATTATAATACTGTCCGATAAGTATAAACGCAGTAAACAGTTGTTGTTGTTTCCACCGTCGCGTTTAATGCGACAATTCACAAAATAATATGTTTGCGGATATCTGTGTATAGTTACCTATTTCATTATTGTCTCTTTTAATTACAGTTAGTTACCTATTTCATTATTGTCTCTTTTAATTACATTATAATGTACGGTCGTCCAAAAAAAACGAGCACTCCGCGACATTATAATATCATATAACAATAATAGTGCTCCATAAAAAAAACCCGCAAAGGGACTCCGACAAAGGTCGCGGACGAGTTGTTTACGCGGTCCGCACACGAACCCGACTGCGATAATGCGGTCGCGTTGGTACGATTTTCACTGTGGTTGATAATAATAATAATAATAATAATAATAATAATAATAATATGATACCATCGTAAAAAGTCCACTAAAATAATTCAACTCGAAAGTATTGCTTATTATTGTTTTTATTTTCGCTGTCGATTATTATTTTTTTCTTTTGATATTATCATAACGATGATATTACCGCAGCAGCTGTGAGTCTGTCACTTTAATTATAATAATACCTTAATATATTGTGTCTGGGTGCTTTGTAGCAAACGTGTTTTTATTGCCGCTACACAAATATACAATATTATAGTAGTATCTATAATGTTATGTGTTGGTATCGGTGATGGCGTTGGACGATTTCACGACCGAAATACGGTTTTTATTTCACCCGCTCACGATATTACCCATGATATCCGACCTCAAAATGTACAGCCAACAAACAGTGTGGTGATGGTCTGAAAAAAAAAGTTTCCGTTCGTTAATCCGGTGGAAAACGAGGAGACCTCGTTAAATCGCGTTCAGCAAAGACGCCGCTACAGAGTTTTATTTTATATATATTTTTTTTTTTTTGTCGAAGTTTTATAAAAATATTATTATCGCTCTAATGAGTTTCGCCTGTTAATAAGACACCGAAAAAGAATGGCGACTATCCCGCGAGACATTAGCTCTACATACGTATATGTACAAATTATTTCTCGTTTGTTACAGTTCTATTGGAAACCTCAAAAGCTATCAAAATCATAATTACATAATATTAAAAAATCATTGTAGAATCAATAAATTCATCGCTCCGTTCTGAATCTATAATAATTGTTGTCGATGAGGTTCTATAATGAAAGTCTATTGTTTTAAACCATATTGACTCGACCCTCTGTAAAAAGTGTCTGAAAAAAGATGACTAGAAGGTATTTTTAGTCTGGCTTCTGTAATTTAAACAATTAATTTTAGTACCGTAATATTGGTTTGCATTCCTTTTGATGTTCAGGCACCATGTTCACCATACATATTCCTGGTGGAGATATTTCGAAAATTGTGTATATTGCGTTGTTTGATACTCGCAGGCTCAAGCCACAAAGGTTAAAATAATAATTATTATCCTAACTTAAAACGTAATATACGATACTATAATGTACAGGGTGATTCGCCAAGCATGCCCGATCTCATATTATACCTACTTGTATGGAATATCTAACCAAATTCTGATTTTTGAATTTTGATTTATATACATTTTTAGATATGAATATTATATATCGCGTCCATTGAACGCGTTTCATGTGACGGGCGACGAAACGCATTTTTTATAAACAGTGAAACAGTTTTTCTGTTTGGAAACGTTATCGAAAAATTCAACCGAGTAGTTTCTGAGTTATTAGAGTTTACGTATACAAATAATCCTTAACAACGGTTTTGCATCAAATGTACAACAGATCTAATATTAAGTCAAGTACCTCCCTACTTACCATTTATTTATTAAGATTAATGTGGCTGCGAGTCCTCCTGTTACAATTACAGACTACACTGTACTGTACAGATTTGTATAATATAAATTATAACCAATATAGGCTTACAAGATAATGTCTGCACATAACTTTTATGATACTGGAATTAATTTTAAGGTATACAGGAGAGTACGCGCTTGCAATTGAAATTAAACGCCTTATGGGTTCGATGTGTATTGGTCTATTACGTTATAGTTGGACGATAATTTTTAGTATTTTAGATTACTAGGTAATATGTGCATTAATATTATTTAGTAATTGCTATAACTATCATCGAACTTTCATAAAGCGGTTAGTCTAGCATCGTGTACTAAATATAGCAGCATTTAAAAAAAACAGTTGGTCAATCACTCTGTATGTATTTGCTTACTTGTCGTGAAAAAATTAGTCGATTCGAAGTAGTGTGCGTTCATAAAATGTGTTTTTTCTCCGTCAATATTCACATCCGGTACACTTAGGGCCCCGATCGATAATTCGGTCACTGCAGTTCATATTATGTTCGTTCGAAATGCATAATAACGATGATGGCAGCATTACATGATATTATAGTTAACAAGTACCACCTACCTGTGGAACAGGGTGACACGGCCCATCGTGTTCACCGCACCGACGACGGTGCGCAGCCGTCGTATCCTGCAGGATATTATATGATATCCTGGACCTAATATATATTATATTATTATTAGCTATTGGCACGCTTACGAATAAGGGAATATCGTCAGTGTCCGGGACACGGAGTTGAGTCCATATTATATGTTTCATATCGAAGGGAAAAAAATCTGCTAAACATCAAGACTAGAATGATGTGTCACTAGGAATTTTCCCGGGAACGAGGAATATTCATGAAATATTCCTCTACCTATTTCGGGGTAATTCACACTGACAGCTGCCATTTAGCATAACTTGAATTAGACTTATATTATGACGTACAAATTAAATACGTTTTTTGAATTACCCAAAAGTGCAAAAGTGTTCCTAGTTTTCTGTTAATATTTTAGAATTGACGGTATAAAATATTTATCAGTCACATAATTTACAACTATATGCTCAATAATTAAACATTGGAACAATATTTAAAAAATATAGGATATTAGTCAAACTGTATAATTACATTTTTCGGCGTTGTCCTAAATAATAGTTAGAAGCAGTATTTCAGGGCGATTGTAAGCTCCGCCCATAGAAACCCCGCAGCATGGATCACCGCCGTCGTTATTGAGTTTTGTATAATTTTTATACTATTGTTTTCATTTTAAATCACAAATTATTACCCGCAGGGCATTACAATTTAATTAAAACAAATAGGTACAAAATAATAATGTAATATTATGGTCTGACGGTTATAACAATGTGTCATAATATAATAATAATAAAAATAGTAATAATAATAATAATTCGTATTGATTAAACTCATCTCGATTTTTTTTCGAAAACGGAGAATACGTTTTGTATTCTGAACGCGTGATCTATTTGTATAAGTCCTACAACCCTTCAACTCACTATCGACGGACCTTTCTTCGGAATTTTAATACGAATCCGTATCGCACCATTGTATGTATACCTTCGTATTTGAGCAATTATTCGACCGTGTTATTAATATAATAATATATATATATATGTGCAGTGTGTATTATGTGACATCATAGTATTATGTGCACCGAAAAAATAGGTAAAACAAATAATTCGTCGTTACAACGACGTTATCAAATGGCGGCCTGCGGACAAATGTTATCCAGCCTTCGGACAAGAAACAACAATTTATAACCGTTAACATTATACGTTCTGGTGTTGATGACCCGTTTATAATTTCCAGATTACCAACGTGGCTATTCAAAAATATCAATTGGTGACCTCCCCCCCCTCCCTCCCAATTGCGAATTCTGACCACGGTTGTTCTATTTCACTGGCCGGTGACAACGTGAATGGAAAAAATACAATTTTAAATAATATAAAATGAAATTTTAAACCATTAAAATATATACTACGTTTTTTTTCATACTTCAGAAGTCACGGTCGCTATAGCATTGGTACCTCCTCCTACCTAGCATTCAAGTTTAGATGTACAATTCAACATAGGGCATCTCATCTAATGCATTTTCATTTGCATTTGTGATGGGTAGCCATGTAGGTAATAGTACTATAATATGATACTCTGTATTATAAGTAGATTAACATTAATTAACAGTTATCAAGTACCCATACTCCGTATAATATAGGCTATACTAATTTGATATAATACTACCTATATGGCCGTTGTGTGAATCCAGCTCACAGCCGACTACCACAGACTATATACTATACTGTTCGGTATATGTTATCATTATTGCTTACAATCAACAATGGTAATAAATTGGCTTGAGTGCTTTACCACGTTCCTCCGTCATTGTTGTGTCGTATTGTTGACGCTGGCATATTTAATATAAGTTACAATTATTATAAAATCAGTATCCTGGTATATTCTAAATTATTATCCACTATGTTCAAATAATCTCAACGATATAGTACGATGGATATTGTTGAATACTATAACCGGTGTGTGAAACGAGAAGCGTTACTGTTGATCGAACGAAAAAAGATATAACGAATCCGATGCTTAAAAAAAAATTAAAAAGAAAGAATTTGATTTATATCAATCGTTAAGTCATACAAGTAGTTTGAGGATGGCAAGTCCCTAGAATAGAGTTGCGATCCAAAAAGAATACATTATATAATGAATCGTAATAATAATATTATATATTGCCAATTGTAGCAACAAGTGGCAAGGAATAAGTTCATAGAATGATTCTTTTAATCTTTTTTTAATCCTATATGATTATATTGGATGAAAACATAGGAAAACGATGACTTATCCGATTTTTTAAAAACCAAACATAACTCATTTTTTTTAATGATATAATGTTAGCAAAATCATGAAAGCATAATATTAACCATAAATTGTATGATTTTAAAACTGAATTACGAATACAAACGATGTATTTAAAATATCAGGGTACAATGGGTACATTATAGGTATTATTATTATTAATTCGTATAATTACTCATAATAATGTTATGTGCATTATCCACGATCCTTAAACTTATTCGAAACTTTCATACTCTGGTTCAATGTTGTGCATTATAGTTTATATTATAGGTAGCCAATGTACTATTCCAACCTCCCAGTTAACTTTTTATGCAAAAGTGCACAAACGCAATGTAAATGCATCTGGTGCACACTTTCCCCGCCTGATTAATCATTATAATATTATAGACCGATGCACACGACGGTTGCGCACGCATAACAATATTGTACTGTTTTCATACTTTTTACATTACTGAAAAATAACTTAACCGCTAACTGCAGAAAGGGAACGAGTACACTTTTTATAATTTTTTTTAGACGAAACGGATAAAAAATGCCGTCTCTATTCTTTGTTATTTCCGAACGCTATTTTTAAATGTTTTGCACAGTCGAATTTCTCTCTTTTTTCAGAATGGATGGATTTACGTGTGATAAGTTCAAAATGATGATAAAATCAAAACCGATAAAAATGAAGACTTGTGCCCAATAAGCAGCTGTTAGCGATTCAGTTATTTTTCGGTCTATAATCATAAACTTATACAAAAGCTTCAAACCCTTCGTTTTCCTCGTATGTTGTCGTTCTGTATTCGTTTTGTGCCCGGTCGCGTTAAGTCCCCAGGGAAGTTCTTATATTTGGATTTATCATCCACGTTGTGGGGACACTATAATATAGTAGATATGATAGTATTATATTTCTTGTTCGTGTTTTTTTCTTCGATTTATTTTGTTATTTTATGTTGTACTCGAAAATCGATACATCCTCGCTCTCGAGAGATATTTTAAACTGCCGGAAATCATTATGCACACGGATTTCTGTAACTATGATGAGTATTAAAATTGTATTTGAGTAATATTTTCCTCGTCACGTCGAAAAAAAATATAATAACAATCACTCCACTATAATATTGAATATGGCGTTATATTTGTTGTATTAATAATTACAATTTATCCCCTTTTTAATGGTCGGCAGGATGGTGAATATCATACGACCGAAATTGCAACATGTTTGATTTATTTATTTCGATTTTGAACTGCAATAAAATTTTCATTATGCTCTTCGCACGAATATTTTATTATCATTCGACGAGGATATTTTATTCTCAACAATCGAATAGGTAGTTATTTATCAAGTGGAATGATTTCCACCCCACCGAAATATTGTAAATTAAACTCGATTTTTTATCGAACGTCGAATCAAAGAAGACGATCTGAAATAAATCGACTTATCGTAACGTAGACGTGCATAATAATAATTATTTTACATTACAGATTATGTTAAACAACAATACGCGTATTATAATAGTACCTTACCTACCAATTATAAAGTCGTATATTTTATAATAGTCGTCCCCACAGGTTCGGTACTGCAATGGATCAATTTACAATGACTGAAAATGTACATATTGAATGGGTTTTTTTCACTTCGAAATCCCACGGCGTACACGTTTATCATACACCTACTTGTGTGTGTATAGGGTCGATTTGCGTTATATGAGATTTATAAAATTTCCTGTTCGGAAAGCTTGCAGTGAGCGAAGACACGATTTCGATTTGGCCCAACACGTTCATATTTTAACATAATAAAAATATATTATGGATTAAAATGCAGAAAATACAATATGCAGTAGAGTTATTCCAATTGTTGTCATAAAGCATAATTATTGAACGTCATGAATTTATTGGTATATATATATTAGTATACTATATTTTAACATGTGATTTTGGGTATACAAGGCTAAGTACCCTACCGATAAAAAAATAAAATATATTTTATTCAGTGTTTGATTTTAATGGTCAACCGTTTGAGAAACAATTGTTTTCTCGCGCATTCCCATCGGCCATCACTAAACCTGCCGGCTAGGTGGTAAAGTGGGAGACCAAACCGCGGGGCTCTATCATTTGTGTGCGAGAAAGAGTAACACTCTCTCTCAGTGGCCCGAGTACGGCGAGTATTGACTATGGAACTGATCTAGCTGTTTATAATTTATTATTATGAAATTTTGGTTTTGCAATGTAGACGAAATATATTTCCTATGTTTTTACTAAGTGGATGTTAAGCAAGACAACAGTATTTTATTTTCGAAATCAAAATTTGCTCTTCGAAACCAATTTAATCACAACGCTGTAGCATATTAATGATAATGATCCATATAATCGGTTTTTCAAAAATAGTGAAAACGAATCGCTGACATTTTGCCCCTTACATTTCCTATACCCAGCTATTTTCGGTGCAGTAAATGTTACCTGATATATTTTTGATTATTACGACTTCCCCCATTTTTTCAAAAATAGAGAACACAAATAGGTAAAGGGGAGGTAGCTTCAAAATGATTATCTTGCCTAAAAAAATGGGTATACTAAATATTAGAAATGAAGTCCTAAATTCTAACTTAATTATGCATATAAAAATGAAAAACTTATGATTTTTATTTAATATATTATGGAATTTGAAAAATAGGTCTCAAAATATTTTAGTAAAATTAGTTTTAAAATTCTAATTTGTATAAGGCTTACTGTTTTAAAATATGTAGAAAAATCAAAAAACTAAAAAAGAAATATTATATAAAAATTAAACAAAATAATTATTATTGAAAATTAAATGCGTGTTACTTGTTTTTAAAAATAATGTATCGAAAAATACTTATGCCTAAAAATATAACGACTGTTTATTTACGAAGGTTGTTTAAGAAACAGCAAAAAGTCCCATGACAAAAAATTATTAATGTTTCTAGGAGTGGGCTAACTTATTAAAACTAAAAAAGGCCCCACTGTTTCTTGTTAATGAAGCTATAATTAAATATTAATTTAAATGTTATAGGAGAATTTATGACGTCAACCCAGCCTTCCCCGCATCAAACCACGATAATGTACAAATTAAATAGTTATTGTTCTACTCTTATTTTATAAATTGTTTTGTTTTGTCATTGCATTGGCAAATAATAAAATAATAAAACTCAATATTTTGTCTTGAAAAACGAAAGATCAGCTTTACTTATATTGATAAACTGAATGTATGAATCGCTACCACTACATGCGACAGCGATTGTGAATAAAATGGAGTCACGACAAATTTTCATTTATTTCACTAACCCCCGAATTATCTGTTTTTATTTTCCAAAGATTTTTCCAGCCAATAGTAACGTTTTCTTTTGGAATCCATACTAGAACTATTCAATTACACGATCGACATCTTGACAAGGTGATATACTGTTGATATATTGTTGATATACATGCCAGAATTGGAGATGGTTTTTTTTACAGTGAGCTGAATGATGATTCATAAATTATCACAATAACTCGCTAAGTATTGTTGGAGTTGTTGGTACGATAATCCAAAGTGGGTAGATCAACTTCACGTTCACAGTTTCATCACAACCCTGGCTCATTAAATGACAATTCAAAAAATATCAAACAAATTTTGACAGAAGGTTAGCAGTGGGATCTAGTTAGAATACAATTTTCGCATACTACAATCCAATGTAGATGTAGTTTTGAAGTTTGTAGGCACAAATATATTCTATCTGAATCATATACGTTAGGTACGCAGACCTTCTGGCAAAATTTATTTGGTAACACAAACCGTGGAAAAATATTATTGTATTTTTAAGGATAATTTATATATTATATTTGGAAAAAAAACATTTTGCTCCCGTGTGCACGTCTATGCCTCAATACATATTGTTATAAAATATAGGTACTTACATCAATTTCCCAATATAAATATTTTATGGACGATGATCTTGACTTACAGACATATAGTTTAAATATTATTTCTAAAAATAATTAACTAAACTAAACATAATATAGTAGTAGTACACTATCATCACAACTCGTCGCTTTTCATTTGACTGTTGGAAGGGAATATTCGTTTCACGTATCCACTGTTTAATTGAATTTCTTGTTTTCCGTTTTTGAACACAATAGCTAGCTTGATGCGCATACTTAGAAACGTAGGTACTGAATAACGCCAAAATAATTCAAGCCCAATCACGATGTATTATTATTGAAAACTATTCATAGTAAATACGTTTAGATACCTAATGTATTAAAAAAAATATTTAAATTAATTTTCGTGGAAAATAATACAAGAAACTCACCAAAGAACTAAAACCAACTATAGAAACTAATACAAATAATAACGATTTGCGGTTGAAAAATTACTGTATAAAAAAA
The DNA here is from genome assembly GCF_001856785.1 of Myzus persicae. NCBI lineage: Eukaryota > Metazoa > Arthropoda > Insecta > Hemiptera > Aphididae > Myzus > Myzus persicae. The sequence goes on along the minus strand of NW_019100880.1, from coordinate 587,098 downwards.
ATAGAGCTTATGACTTTATAAGAAATAAAATAAAACAACCGTCGAAACGCATTTGGAACCAAACCATGTTGTTGATATTTTTATTACAATATTGAAAAATATAAATAAATTGTATCCAGCACAGTTTTTATACACTGCTTTCCAGTCAACATAATATAATAATAACAATGTGACCATTAGTTTATTATAACATACATTTCATATAATAACAACCATTATTATGTTTATATAAGACTACTATTTTTACTGTTCAGGAATCGACCAATTGAATGACAAATGAATCAAACAAATAACAATATTGTGTTGCTCTATAATAAAGTTATTTATTTATTTATTTTTAACTTATATCTTACATTTTAATCCATATACAAAACTTACCTATCATAAAGAAACGACAATAAATGTTTATTGTTCCTTAGGTTTAGATGTAAATTCCTAAATTATTCTTTTTAACATTAACTATTTTCTTTATCATGAATTTCTTATCACTATATTACTATTACTATTACCATTGATTATAAATACTATTTATAATCAATGCTATTACTAACCATAATAACCTCGCAGAGCTCGGTAAAATACAAAAAACTAAAGAATTACATTTCTTTACATTTATATTATATTATTATATAAAAACAAATATGTATAATGCATTACGTTACAACGTACACCGCATAAGGTTCGTCCCGTGAAGATTTACTCATTGCGATATCTCCTGAAATAATGTAGACATCATAATTCTGATTTTTTATTAAGACTCACAAAGATAAGCACTACAAATAATTCATGTTTTAATTTTTTTTTCGGTAAAAAAGTTAAAAATATATTTTTTTTATTAATTATTTATAAAAAAATTGAAGATTTTGTAGAGTTCTCATTTTTCTGAAAATATTGATGTTTCAACATTTTAATTTTATTAATCTCCTGAATTTTAATCAATTTTTTAGTAAATAGGTAAATCCACAAAAAACCGGTTTTTGTACGGGCGGCGAGTCCCCCTCTACAGCTTATGGGTATAGCCTCACGGGGTGTTTACCAGTTTCCCCCCAAGTCTATTATTGCGATTTTAAAAATATACCAGTTGCCCCCAATTGAATGTACCAGTTACCCTCACATGTTAACATACACAATACAATATATAGCTCGTAAAATAGGGGAGGTAAATATACAAATCATAATTAAAATATAAAATTCAAAATTTCAAAATTATAATAATTTGTCAACATAACATGTCATTTTAGATGCGTCTGAGTGGATATAATCGAAAACGTATTAATTGTTATTAAGTATGTTAAAAGAAAAATGCTCTGGCTTTGAACTTGAATTCAATCTGTCAATTATTGTATCCGATAAAATAAATATAAAAACAAAAATATTAGCAGATTAGATTTTGTAAAATCGTTTAGTAATTATTATAACAAAACATAATACTTTTGAATTTTATTCTATTTATATGTTGACAAATTATTATATTTTGATTTTAAACTATTTTATATTAACAAATTATTATAATTTTGAATTTTATATTTTATTTATGATTTGTATATTTACCTCCCTTATTTTACGAACTATATATTGTATTTGTGTATATATTAACATGTGAGGGCAACTGGTACATTTGGTTGAGGGCAACTGGTACTTTTTCCTCTAGGTAGTTTGAGGGGGATTTGGTATAAAAAAGGTACTTTTGAGGGCAACTGGTACATGCCCGCCTCACGAGACACTCTGCATACTAAAGTACTTACTGACACGGCGAACTCCGTACCGTCCAGCAGACAATGAATGTAGCGATACCTTTTAGCTCAACTTAATCTATGGTTTTAATTGAACACAAAAACATTCACCAAGTTCAATAGTTCATTAGGATAATAATATAATATATTAATAAAATAAAGATTTATCGCGATTATGACGGTCGTGCGTGTTGCGTCCTTTTCAGTCGGGCTGGCGGCAAGTGCTACGGTCATTCACGGCGCGCGGCAGCCACTACCAATTTTTTTTCCAAACAGAATTATTATTACACGGGACTTCGGTAATGTACTCGATGACGACATCCACACGATTAAAAAAATAATTTTCAGATAATGCCAACTCGGATTATTATTGGTCGCCATAATGTATAGCCGTCGTTCTCCGGCGTTTCCTACAGGGAATCTCGTCGCCGTCGCGTTTTTATTTTTGAAGAATCCACGGCGACACGTTGTCGGTGATCGGACAATAAAATATTATAACTTCACTTTTAATACGATTATATTAATAAACCGTTCAAATAATATCTTTCTATGTAGATTAATATTTTATTATTTATTTTACGCAAATCTTTCCGATATATTTTAATAGTTATTCTGCTACTTGGTGAGGATACGAATCAAACAAGTCAGAGATCATCAAAATCGGTCCAGCCGATCTTGAGTTATAAATAATGTAACTAACCCGACTTTCTTTTGTTTATGATGCGATTATGATTTGTCAACAGACATTTCATTTGAAAATATTAATTTTGATCAAAAACAAAACACAATAATATTGTATACCTACCATTTACAGTATTCATGACCTTGGGAATAATTTCGATGATAACTTACTATACGATAACTTACAAACGACTCGTTTAAAGTATTCTATCCAAAAAGTCGTGTCATCGTTGTACACACACTATATAGCGGGCGAGACCGCGTAACTATTGTTATTTTGAAAGTATGCATTTTATAATTTATAGTTGTTGAACGAAGAACGAATTTATTCAAACAGTTGTCGATTTACACGAGAATTGCACAGCCCAATAAAATAATTGTTCCGGACAATGCGAGTACCTTATACCTATACTGTTTTTTAAGTATCGAAATGCATCTCTCGCCACTGCTGTAGGAACGTACAGAAGAATAATATACAAATACCCAGGGCCGGATTAATATTTTTGCCACCCATAGGCTGAAATAAATTTACCGCCTAATTTACATGGGTATTGATATTTTACACTAATATACGACGTAGTTTTTGGGTCACACCGAAAAAAAATTTGTCGCCCTGGGCTTTAGCCTACACAGCCTAAGCGGTAATACGGCCCTGCAAATATCTATACAATATTATTATTATACGATGCACATCGAGACGACAAATCATTAATGATCAAAACAAATCGTCATTTCATATTGAAAAGCTATCCGTCGAGTCGCGTCAGGATCAATTCGACTCTCGTTTAACACTAAAACTTTAAGCAAAACGCAGTCCGCCGAATCCGAACTAGTATTCATTATTAAATCGTGTTCGACTGTCGCCGATCGAATAAGGGACGTTATATTTATTATTGTTTTCTTGTGCTCGTTTTTGCTCGTCGTTCACGTTCATTTCCGTAATTTACGGACACGTCTGTATTATTACACTAGCGATCGAGGGCTTCCCATTTCAGTCGTAATACTGCGTATGCGTATAATTCAGGTGCACAATACCACATCGGAAAACCGCGCATTACTTAATTATAATAAGTCAAAAGTCATGTGGGTCTTCGTTACTCAGCTTCCTCCGGTATACGGTTCCTGGTATGCGGTTTACGAGGCGGGGGATCCGTTTCGTGCAGATACTATTATCATCTTGTCGTGTTAAGTACCCGTGCAGCGCAGTCGTTTCTATATTGACAAATAAATAAATGTTTACCCGATTTGCGAGGAGTCGCGATTATTTCCAGTTTCAGCGTTTAGTACACGCCAGTAGGTATTATATAATATCCGGTCAGTAAAAGCACACAATATTAATCATAATATAAACGGTATTCATTTAAGTCTACTCTTATTCAGATATTCGTGGATTTTCGGATTAAAATTGCTCAATACCGTACAATTTCGTAGTCAATATTGCCGTCGTATCGTGTCGGATTAAAAAAAAAAAAATTGGACTATAGAACCCAAAATAACAAAAATGTTTGTGATCTAGCTTATCGGTTTCGAGGGTTCACATTTCAGCAGATCAAAATCGAGAATTTAAATGAAAACGGAACATACAAATTGTGATAAAGTTATCACGTATAAGGATTTCCACCCGTCAAATAGTATTTCTGACTCGATCGTTTAATTTATTTGCATAATCTCAGTTACACAAATAGTAAAATTACAAAATTCGTTGAAATATTAATAATAATCCGATAAAATACAAAAAACAAGTTAACCCTCAAATACAAATTGTTGGAGCTGCGCTCCTCCAAGCCGCCCCTCCCCAAATTGCTCCTATAAACATAATACACAGAATATAGATAGGTGCTTGTGGGATACCGTTGTCATGTTATTAGGATCGGTACCTACCTATATACAGAGTGTATAACAGAAAGAACTGACTAATGCAATAACTTTTGTTATAATCAATATTTTTTTTTTAAATATTTAATGTATATTCACTCACGCTACACGTATAATTAAAAAAAATTATTTTTATCTTTTAATACTGAAAATGTATTGTTTTAGACAAGTTCGAAAAAGCCTATTTGTGAATCTGATTATAAAAAAAAATTTGATGATAAAAACATTTATCTATTGCGAGTAGTTTATTGTTCATAATTTTTTTAAATATCATTATTTTTTTGATTAAATTAATTTGTACGTAATAACCTTTTTTAAAATATAATTTTAGGAAATTTGATGACACGAGTATATTTCTTAAATTATTTACTATTCATATAATGTTAAACAATTTCGTAGAATCTTTTTTTTTTTTTTTTTTGTTAGGTGATATCTGTTACACCTTGTATATAACGGGTGCCACTTGGTTTGTTTAAAACAGTAATCGTCTGTTGACCCACTTGACCCGACGAACTGCATAATATTATTATTATTACAACGAACGCAAAACGGAGCAACACGCAGATCAATGTATACGGACGTGTCGGTCGTTGGATTATCGCTCCGTCGATTTCCCAAAAACTATATCTATGGTGTACTACATTATAGCCAAACTCACTCACACAATAATATCACTGCACACACGCACACACCGTTAAACTATTATGTTGTAAATCACGTCGTGGTATTATAAATAAGTGTGATATAATATTATAATCGCGACGGGGCGACCGAGTGCACGTAAAATCGGCGGAACTGACGAAACGTTTTTAATATTATTATTATTATTATTATTATTAGGATTATTATTGTGATTACGTACTATTATTACGTATATTATTACCTATATTATTACACACACTGACTGCGAGGGCCCGAAATCTCGGATTTATAGTGTTTACTCGGCATCAGCTGCTGCGACGTCGATTATTATAAATTATTATTATCTCCGCGAAACCAAGTAATTATCATTACATCTTTACGTGTCAAACGCCGCACATTATAATTATGGGCGTATGATGTTAACTATTAAATATCGGTGTACACGTAATGCATTTTTGACACGACGACGACTTATTTGAACACATTATCGTAATACTTAAACGGCACGCGTATCGTATAAAATATGATACCGCAGTGACATAAAATAATATGTAATATATATGTCACTCTTGATTGCTTGCATACTTTATAATGTCTCCAAAGAATATCATTTTTTTTCTCGATACTCCATGAGTCTGGAATTAATTATGTTATATTCGTAAGCGGAGATTTCATTGTATTTTTGGTGTGGGGGGGGAAGGGGGGGGGGCTAAAATATTGCAACAAAAAATTAGTCAATTAACAACATATAAACGATAATAATAATAATTTGAATTTGAATGGGCCTTTGAAGATTTTTGTTGGACTAAACCCCACCGCGTACCCCTCCAATCGCCATATACATATGATTATAACGTATCTATATCGAACAAGTCCAAACCTAGCAGGTTGACTATTATCAATGATTATAAAATAACACTATAGTATTTATAAGCAAAGCTATTATTTACAGCGATGGCATTCTTCAATCGTAATAAGAACATTATATTATATAATATTTTTATTTTAAAACAGTTATTATAATATACTTGATTAGAAAAATATTTAAATTTAACACACGTTAAACCCGATAATGTTTATTTAAGGAAAACAAATATTTTACCATAACGTTGGTATTTTAATGATAAACTTGGAAAAAAATGCAAGAGTCAAATTATTATTCTTTTAAAAAAGTGTGATCGAAAAGTTAACCTATTTTATATCTCAACGTGTTCACAGAGATAAAAAATAATAACCGAGTGGAAAAAAAATGTACAATCGACGTATGTCATCGATGCGTGTCACAGTTTTTCAGTCCTGTCGTAAAATTTGATAACAACGAGGGATTGCGACGTTTCATCATTGCGCGATAGTTACAATCGATATACTATAACCGTAAAATGTAATACAATAAAAAACCGCGTAAAAGGCACACGCTCGTGCTACACCAATGTGATGTGCTTGTGTGATTACACTCCGTCACCCGTATTATTTTATATCGCCGCGGCTGCTTTTTTATATAGAATTCACCAGTTAAGAGATCGCGGTGTGCTATTTTTATTATTATTATTTATTATTATTTGAATAATTTGTATAATTTGTATTATTTGAATTATTATTATTATTTATTATTGTTATTGTTATCCGTCTCGAAATTATGGGCGAAACAAAAACACGAAAAAAAGTAAATCCAGTTTGATTGTGGGGGGGGGGGGTTACGCGTGTCACTCGGCTTATGTTTTGTCTTATGATTATTTTATGTATCGTGGGCTTATTATAATATAATATACAGGGTGACACACCAAGCATGCTCTCCCACATTTTTGGTTTTAATAATACATTTATTTATGTTGTGGTTTTTTTTTAAATATACAATGACCCTATTTAAATTTTTACACCATTTAAGGAGTATCCTATTACAAAAGGTACAAAATTTTTGTTTTAAAAATAAGTACGAACCTTTTTTACTCTAAACTTAGGAGCAGATGACTTACATATTTTTTTAGAAAAGTTGTATGAATTCAAATTTGAACGAGTAGTTTCTTAGTTATTACAATGTATGTGCTAAAGATAATAGTTCTTAAAAAGGGCTTTACAAAACTATAAAAAAAATGTCATTGTTTATGTAGTACTTTTTATATTCTGACATTTTTTCCCAGTAAAAGATTTTAATGTCGATAGATTAATAATAATCACTGTAATTAACAAATCATCGTTGATTCCAATTTTCTTCAAATCTATTGAAGAGAAAAATTACTCGTATGAATTTCAACTTGGATACTTAACATTTTCAAAAATTATATAGGTACTTAACAATTTACAGGACATAAAAGTGTTTCTTTTTTGAAAAAAAAATAAGTTGGAATCGCCAAAGGACTTTCCTCTAAAATGATATACAAGATCAATTTTTTTTTATAAATAATACTATGAATAATTATCGGTACTTAAAAATTCAAGAAATGTGAAATTAAATAATTTATATATCAGACGAGACAATAGCGCTGAGTATGCTTGGTGAAACACCCTATAACAAAATATGTATATATGAGGCTCGCCGACAAATTTTTTTGAAAAGATTATCATTGTACATCACAACTCTGAAACGTTTCATCAAATAATAGGAAATTTGATTTGTATTCGTTTTATACATCGTGTGCCTCATGTATACATCGTGGGCCACACTGATAGTGTTCATGAGATTAACACAAAAATATGGCAACACATGGTGGCCCACAACGAATAATGTTATTTATTGTAACAAATCCTGTAAAATACACGAGGTCGGTCCGTTTGGCCTGGTAGCTACGACAGTTCCGGATTTTGTGATGTTTTTGGGAGGAAAAATACTCCACTCGTATGCGATCGCAAGAATAGTTCCTTTACTGCAAAAACATATTTGTTCAGTTGTAACTTGTAGACAATCTAGTTAATAGTAAAAGGGAAAAATCGGATTTTTTCTGTTTGTCGTTTTATTATTATTTTTTGATGTGAAACATCTAATGTGGCGGGTGAGACGAGCTTTTGGAGTAGCGTCTATATGCTCCTTTAAAATAAAAAAAAAATTTTCTCAAAAAAAACTGAATATTTCGTTTTTGATTATGACATGTTTATTTCCTTTAATAATCCGGCCTTTCAATTTTCATGGATATTTTCATCACAAAATAATTTTAATGTTTCACATCTGCCAGGCGTCCCACGAAGGCTCACTAATTTTTTTTTTAATTCTCAAATACCTACCTTTATAATCTATTTATAAATTATATCGGATAGTTGCAGAATATTGTTTCGTATAAATATCGAACAAGAAGTAATTTAATGTCTAGACGACGAAAAGAGTTCACGAAAGTGGCTCGCAAAATTGCGGTGTGGAACAGAGCGTTTGTCTAAACCTTAAAAAAAAAAAAACAATTTGTCTTACCTTTCAATATCCACATGTACAGCGAAACGCACGGAAAAATGTTCTACTTCACAGTAACCAATCGAAAAGTAAAATAAAATCTAAAACATTCACCTCGGAAATAAAATACCGGTAGTCTCGGAACAAAATAAAAAGAATCACAAAAACCGACGATCGCAGCAGCAAGGTCTGTGGCGGATCGACTGTGTTCACGTTGTAACAGTATCGTAAAAAAAAAATATAATTATATTGTCACATTATGACCATCACTGGATGATGGTTCTTTTAACAGTAAAACCCCGTAATCTGGATGTGCATTAACGTTTTTGTAAATATTTTTATTTCATGATTTGAAAAAAATATAATAAATCGTATTTTTAAAAAAATACTGCACTTAAAATTAATTGTTAACTATCTAACTAAAATAACACAAGATTATTAAGATGTGTATAGTAATTATTCATTATAATATCGTATTTGACTTTAAAGTGAGTACCTACAACTTATGAACCGTTAATCGGTCACCGTCACGTACCGACAGCGATTTTGAAGTTTCCAGACAGAATACAGATTATTAAACGGGGAATCATATTGATTCAAAATAAACTTTGCCACCACAGCTTGTTATCTCAATTTTGACGTCACACGAATATGTTCGAAATAATACTATAATAATTGTCTGATAAATAATAATATGATTACCTAGGTATTATTGTTGTATACGAATATACTTAAATGAAAAACTTGTTGGTACGGTTATACTTTTCAAAGTAAAAACCTTAAAGTGCTCTAAAAAAAAACCTTAACAATTTGAAAACTGTTAAAAAATGCCAGATACAAACTTATTTTTCCGACTCGAAAACACATGAGAAGTATATTATAAGTAACTAGGTATTATAAAACGATCGTCAAAAAAACAATATTCAAAGTGCATCGAAACCCAGCACTATTTATAACTACTAATTTGATTGGTATCTAATAATAACAATAGTAGGTAGGTACCTACTGGTTCGAAATTTTCGATTTTGAAATTCTTGAGAGAAAATTTTTAAAAAAACGTAAATACTTATCCAATACCACGAGTGTTGTTTACTGTTGAAAGAATCACATCGTATGACACTCCGTTGTTGTTGTTGTTGTTGTTGCGTGTGCTGCAGCAGTCAGTGTTCGCATCACCCGCGATCACAACACAACCGCGATCGCGAATATTGTACAGGTCCAACGCGGCGACCACGTTACCGAGCGGACGGTCGGTCGGTCGGTCGGCGGTCGGCGGTCGGTGTACCGCAGCTGGTTCATACCGATCGACTCACGTGACTCGCGCGACGACCGCGGCTGGTTATGCAGTGCTGACCAGGTCCTGCGGCAGGCATCACGGAGACGTCGACGGAAACGGCCGCGGCCGAGGCTCCAGTGGACGGCTGTGCCGCCGTGACTGCGGCCGCCACCGTCGTGTGCGCGTACAAGCTGGACGTGGAGCAGATCCGCCGGGAGATACTGTCCGGTGGCCGCGGCCGCCGGGCCCGCAGCGAACAGGGGCCGCACCCGCGGGACGTCCAACAGCAGCAGCACCTGTGGGCGGGCGGCGGCCGGGCGTGGACCGGCCGCAGCCCGTGGGCCGTCAAACGTACGTCCGCGCCAGCCATGACCACCCAGACCAGCGGTTCCATGCGCGTGGCCCTGGTTCTCAGAACACGAAGGTCGTGGCCGGTCGCACCGCTGAAGACCCGAAGGTTAGTAATAGCCCATGCTCTCGTCAGTGATACAATGATTAAAATTTTGTAAAACATAATTTGTAATCCGTCTTGGCTGGCAATCGTTTAGTTTCTTTTTTTTGAAATCCGGGGGTCCGAAAACCCCTTATTATATTGAAAATATATAGTTTTTGAACTAATGTTAAAAAAAAAAAAAACAGTTTAACGAAAGACGTGTGCTTAGATGAAGTGTATGGATGGTATTAACTGTGAGACCTGACTTCACATGGGTAAAAATGAACAAATATATAAAATACGGAGTTATGTCGGTAAAATGTCTCGGTTCTAATGTATACCTTAGGTCATCTGGCTAATCGTCATCGGTGTACCTAGCTTTGCAAACTAATTCCACTGAGATGATAAATCTACCTGTTGCGGATTAGACATTGCAATATTTTCGAAAGTACAAACTACTCTCTAAATTTTCCTTATAACTTTAAAACTTTCGTCAAAATCAGTCGACCAGTTTTTGAGTCATCAAGCTACATAAAAACTTAAGGACCTAACAAATATTAATAACATTTTTGGATTATCACCCCCCCCCCTCTCCCCGATATTAATATTAAAATTCTCTTAAGATTTGTGTTCGCTTCTCGTTATTGTCAATATTGTTATATTTTCTCTTTTAAAACGTCTGGGCAATTTATCTTACCTCTTCAATAAATTTTAAATTATAATTCATTTATACGCTGTAAAATATGTTGTGCCATGATAATAATAAAAGCATAAAAATAAAACAATAAAATTGATAATATAGTTCTCGGAAACTACGTCGGCCAATAAACATGGATAATAATTAAAAATGTATAATATTACGAGTAAACGAGAATGCATTAAAAGCTTAAAATTGTTTTTTAAATTACATTTGTTCCGCGCACTCAAATTCGTAGTACAAGAAACGCAATAATCGACATATTCAACAATAACATAATCAGCTAAAGTTAAAAATTAAGTTCTAAATATTTGTTAAATACTAAACATACCAATTAATGTACTTAAGTAACGTGACCACGGTTGAGCGAAAAGATTTTGCAAACTGAAATTATAGTATTATACGAAACATAATATTTTATAAACGAAAGTAACTACAGCGAATCCCATACGAAAATATTTTACGGTTTTTATAATATTTTCTATTTACCGATTGTTATGTATTTGTTTTTTCTTTTACGTAATTTTCAATAAAAGGAAATAATATTATTATTTATTATGAACCCATAATACCCGCAGCGGGATTGTTTCTCGAAAACTACCTTCCTCCGTCGTGCTTCCGCGTAGTTCCGTCACTTGGAAGGAATTCAAAGTATATATTATTATCTGTAACACGCATCCGGGTTTGCTCTTAACTCTAAATTCTACCACATGCAGTTTTTTAAAAATATTCTTTTCGGATCTGTATTCAACCCGATATCATTGAAATCGTCATTCGTACACACGAGTCCGTCATCGAAGTCGTGATTATAAAATCGTTTATTAATTTTTTTATCATAAAAAATGTCATTTAACATGCGTATTTATACGTAAGCACCAACGACAGCGATGGATATGTAATAGCCTATACTTATTAATATGATGTGTACATTTTATACAATATTGTCAAATATCTATGTCATCGCGTTCAATTCGTGTTTCGATTAAGGACGAGACAGACGGGGGTGAGCTTGAGATAAAAAGATGTTACCGTTGAATTGACTATTATGGCAAAACAGAAATGGAAAAACTTTTTTTCCGAACTTTCGACTATATCGAAATTTGTTTTTGATAGTTTTTCCACTAATTTATTCGTTATCTGAAAACAAAATATAAACTTTTAAATGGTCCGTGGCAAAATAATATGTCGTTGAACTTTAAAAAAAACTATTCGACATTAGAAGTAGGTACCTATTTAAACTTAAAAATAGCCTAAGACATTTTAGTTACAAGTTACAACTAATTGAACTGATGTGGTTGTTTTAAGAGGTACTAATTTACTCATGTAACCGATTGTTTGAGACACAACAAAATGTTGTGGCACTTTTCAAAAAAATTATATAATTATTCGAAAATATTGAAAACGTGTACTTCATATAAATACTGTGTAACTGTTATTTGTATGGTTGAATATATTTTGTTATTTGTTTTCAAATATAACAAAAAATGATGTCTTATAATATTGTTTCACTTTTTTGAAGAAACGAATATATTTAGTTACCTTCTAGATTTGATGACAAAATCCTGTTCTGATCGATTCAATTGGTGTAGCCATCACAGGCGTTTTAAGACACTGTAAAATATTTATTTTTTATGAATTGTTAAGTATAAAATGGGAGTTGTCTTAAATGTTGACACGAATCAGGATGAAATTCGCAAACAATATTTAAGCAATTTAGCAACCTAGGCACTATTATTTTTATGCTTCCGTGACCTTTTTTTTATTCGACGAAATAGTGATTGGGTTGGAATGCATAGTGCAATGTTCAATATTGTCAGTTTTACACTGAGGAAAAAGTCGACATTGAGTATGTGAGTGTAATATATTATTTTGGAGTACCTAGTTCCCCAATAATTGTGTACGGTCGATGTGTGTCTTGAGTCTTCTATATAAAACAAATTACAAAAATTTAAAATTATAATTACATGTCTGTTTATCAAAATTTTATTTAGCTATTAAACTCTAACTTATAATAGGAATTGTTTTTTTGTTAAATCTAAATAAATAATTTTCATATTTAAAAAAAAAAAAAACTTGTTTGAAAGAATTTCCTTCCACGTATGGCTGCATGGTGGTGAATGGGTGTTCTGGTGGCAATGCTACTTGTGCAATGTTCATACGAGTTCACTTTTGGTACTCTACTGCGGCCAAAAGTCCAAATTTATATAGTTATAATAATAATAATAATAATACATCTACTGACTACTGCTTTCCACCCTGACATCTAAATATTATCATCCTTAATATATCCGAATTGCCAAGTTAATATTATGTAAAGTGACAATTTGTTTTATTAAAAAAAAGCTTATAACGGACCATAATAAGAAAGTTAATGCGTATACATGTATGTTGAGGGTCCGTCACATTCACAATATAGACACTATATTATGATACCCTCGTTAAAACCTTATTTTATCTTCTTTTTTTTAAATTTAACAACATATATATATCTATATATGGCTTAAGTGAATTATATTATAAATGACAGTTGAATTTAAAAATGTATGGTGATAGTAAATAGTGATTTAAACTAGCTTATATTATTTTTATTTTAATACATCTTAATTCATTAAATGAAAATAATAAAACCTAAATATTTGTTTGACACGACCAACAACAAGATCCATTTGATTCTCGGTTTTTCTCATACTTAGTATTTTAAGGAAACAAATTAAAATTTTTTTCCCCAAAAAGATTAGAATATTGTCAATGAAAAATAAGTTATCTAAGTTTTTCATTAAACTTAAAGTATTTAGTGTTTATTACTCTATGCGTCTATGCAATATCATTTTGGCATTTTAATATGCAAAGTAATATATTGAGCTAACAAAAGAGTCCTAACGAAACATATTTGTATACATGACTATAATTTAAGCACTAATATGTATAATGTAGTACTAACTATTATAATACTAACAGTCTTAGAAATATTTTGAGCTAGTCATCCTTGTAATTTAATGTTTTGTTGTTAACAAATTTATTTGTATTGTTAACATTTGTTTAAAAATCCAACAAAAAAAAATTTGGTGATCTATGTATGATCCACATTTTTTTGGTACAGTAACTATATATTATAAAATATAGTTTTAATTGAACCCATAATGAATGATATTTAACACAATTTTAAAATACGAAATTGAAAACTAAAAATAAATAATTGGTAACCTTAAAAATTATTATGAAGAAAAGAGGTTTGCTATCAAATATTTTATATTATGATGAAACTTTAGTCATAAATAAAATCGGTGAATTGTTTGAAAGAATAACATTTTATCTTATTGTTGCGATCGCAATATATACACCATTATAGGTTATATCCGTTAAAACTACTCAACCGTCAATAATAACAGACGCATGTCATAAAACTTTTAATTTTAATTTTAATATATTTTTCAAGGTTTAAACAACTAATATACACTAAAAAAAAAGTCACATCACCATTAATAAATACTAGTTTAAAATTAATATTTGAAAACTTATTTTTTGAATAAAACTGAGTTGAGATGACGAACGATGTCTTTCTCTTATTTGCGATTGCATAATAATTTACATATAGAATGTCTTAAGTGGAGATTTCGACGTCAAATGTGTATTAGAGAATACAATATAATTGCATAATTTAGTATTTGATTTGTGCGTATCATAATAATTGCATGCTGCATGTGTAGTGAATTTTCAGAAATGATCAAAACTATAATTAATCGATCAAAATGCTATAACAAGGCGATTTGCAGTTAGCACTCTTACTGGAGATGGATTCAACAACTGCAATTATATCATTGAAATTAAAAATGAAACAATAATTTTATTAACTTTTAGGCAGTTTGTTTTTAGAAAACTTATCACTTACATGGGATGGCCAATCTAGCTGATCTAGATGATTAAAATAATATATACGTTATAATACAATAATTAAATACTACAATGCGGCTTGGATTGTTGTGGTGTCTACACTCAGTTGTGTACTAGTTCTGAGTGTACGTATCCACCATTGTCGCAAGCTCCCGGATGGGTGACCATCCAGTGTTCAAACTAACCGTTCTCCCCAACAAATAGTTAATGGCCTAAGTTACCGCAAGATCAGTACAATTTAAAAAAAAAAATTACAACGTAAATTAATGAAACGTCACTAGTCACGAGACAAAAATAACCTTAATATTATATAGATATATAAATATTAAATAAATGTCAAGAAATGAAAGAAAGACACGTCTGCCCAATACATTTATATAATACAAATGAAACTGGCGCTGCTGGTGATGATGATGAAGAGCTCCAACTCGAGTCAAACTTACAATGTTGTGTAGTGGTGAACTTCACGAGGTTTGTGTCAAGAGCGAAGACAACGGAGGAGCTGGTTCATTTAAGGAAACCGAAAATTAATACATAGCACAGAACAGTGTGATATAGTTACCGATCTGGTAATACGTCTTGGGCTCGAAGTCCCCGAATAATCGAACCAAAAACGAGGTAGCTACATTTATAATAACATTGATAAATAATAACGATACCAGCTATACCAGTATCAAGTTTTGAAAAAATACGTCAAAGTATGTTGAGCGAAAAAAGAAGATGGGCACCATGACGAAAAACGTTGACGTGGTGGTCTTTTTTTGGGCCACAAACTATAATATGTCCAAATATTGGTAGGTAGTCGGAGTAAACTATTGAAGAAGCTCATCGATTTGTTTAGACTTATAATTATAATTTTAATATAATATACTACATTTTTAATTCGAATAATACTTAACGGAAGATTTGTGGCCAAACCTTTAAATTGATAAAAATATAGACAAACGTATTAAACATACTATAGTACCTAATTAATTACAATAACTATTTTATTGTATTCCATAGCAGTGTTATGCAACTATACAAGTAGGTAAATAATATACGAATCCATCGGACGTTATCATATCAAATTAGTTAAGTAATGCCATAATGCATAAGTTTTTTTAATTTATTAACGTTAATAGTTTTTGTATTCGTACACCCGTATGCATATAAATAATTAAAATGATCTACCTACCTAATCGGATTAAGTCATATAATTAATAACACATAAGTCCTTAAGTAGCTTACATTTAATGTTATTGTAGGTATAACCTGAATTAAACAACATACATTTTTTCATTTAAATGACGGCCATCATCATAATAATAATAATTATTTAAACATTTAAGTCGGTTCGTGTCTATTATAATTAAAATAACTATTATTATTTTGAACATTGTTTTAGTTATTTTAAACATTTTTTTTTACTTTAACACTCAAATATGGTTTTTTATACGGTAGACGACAGATACACTATACACAGAATACTTTTTAGAAAAATTCAAAATTGCTCAGTGATTTATTTAAAGTTTAATGTCTGTGTTGTATTATGAGGAAAAGTTACATTTTGTGAAGTTTCGCATCATCATCTGGCGATCGTATAAACCGTAGTTGAAAAATATGATTTGCCGACTTAGAATAAACAATTTGCAGTTCATATATTTAAACTAAGTTTTAGCAACATGGTCAAACAGAATGCGAAATTAAATTACAACTATGTGTAACTCTCCTCTCATTTTTTTTGTTGATGCTAATCATATACAAAATGAAAATAGCATATTATGATCTTTTCAGAGTTTACCATAATAATAAAATAACAACTTTGGAACAATTTAAATAACATATTATTATATGAGGAAATATAATGAAATTTTTCAGAATTCAAAATTAGCAGTTTATAAAATACAGCTTAATATATTAAAAATACACAATCGTGTGGTATGGGTCTGGAATTTAATTTTTCTTCGAGTTTTAATATTAAACCTTTTCGAAACTGAACCACAAGAACTGGTTAAATTGAATTGTTTAACTACATACAACACAAACTTTATCGAAAAAACAACAATATATATACTCTCAATAATTTACATGCAAACTTATTCAGAATGCACATCGGCTATCGGTAATGTTCAATCAATTTTTCTTTAAAAAAAAGTACATGATATATCTTAAAATATTTAAAATTTTCTTTTGTTTTGTACATAGTATTTATACAATTTGTCAAGTCATTTTTTTACATTAAACACAGGTGATGTTCTAGTTTGGTTTATTGAAATATTATAGAAAAAAAGTATAAAACTAATAAAATGTATTAAATACAATTTACAATATTTCGGACAGGGTGCTTGTGCGAAGTGGCCATCCATTGATTGACTTCCTTAACATGTAAAATTAAAAAATTATAATAATGCTACATTTCATCAATATTATTGTGACAGAAACAATCCCGAGTCTAGTACTTTAGTATTTACGAGCCATGTCTATTTTATAGCATAAAAGTAATTTTGGTTTTATAATATGTTTCTATAGCCTATAGGACTTATTGAAAAGGTTGTTATTGACATTTTCTTGTTGTTATTATTATTATTATTTTTTTTTTTTACTATCCATTACCTTAAAATTGCTTTTGTCCCATTTTATATTAATATACGGAGAGCAGACTGCCACTAAAATTGGTTCTATATACGTCAATGATCGATAAGTAATAAAATCGGTTTCTGCACATTCAATTTGTGTACTGAGAAACAAAGTTCCCATCTCGATGAAATTGCTTTACAGTATAGGTCGTTTTTAATATTTGATTCGAAAATAAAAACCATAATTAAATATCACAATCGAGTATACATTATGTTCATATTGTTTGAGTACCGCAGCATTTCGTAATAGCTGTAGGTATCACTATATACACATACATTTAAATTGATGCATTGATATTTGTCTATTGCACGGATAAACTTATTATAATGAGCAACAAATGTAATTAAAAATATAAAGTTCCAAATAAGAAATTCAAAAAAATTTAATTAAATTGCTATTTGATTAAATAATGGTTATAAACAGTATACCTACCTACGAATAGAATATTATGTACCTGTTACGTATTTCATTTCCAAGCCATCGGTGGTCTCAATACTAGAACAAGATAAACTTATTATCAAATCAATGACGAAATATTGTATTGAAGAAAATGTATTTTTCTTTTAAAACTATGGACAAAATTAATAATAATAATATATAAATACGCGCCGTATAGGTATAATAATCAAACTGCCTAAATGTATACAACCAATGATACACAATAGTTACATTAAAATCATAAAAGATGTAATCAATTTTCAATGTTAACTTCTATTCATGCCAAACATATATTTTATTGTATACTTTATTAATACAAAAATATTCTACTTCTCAAAACCGTTTACAATACGTTTTTGAATCGTTTGTTGGTATAATGATTTTAGTGCATTTACTATAAATACTAATTGCTCATCAATATAATCACGTACAAATTTTGTTTTGACTCGTACCCATCAACCACCTGTAAATAAAAATATATTTATATTATTTGTATGCTTGCCAACTGGTATTTCATTTTCTTACTGTTTTCAACAATTTAGACGTTTTTGACCTAGGTGAGTTTTGCATAAGTGTTCCGTTAACGGTATTCTTTATAATAAACAGAAACATTTATTCACTGTTGAAATTGCTTGTCTTTTGGTATGCATTATTACACCATGGTTACACATTGGACAATTAAACATTTCGATTCCCTATATAGTTATAATTATACATTATGTGGTGTTCAAAAATGTATTCCAAATTCCAATCTTTTTTTAATTACAAACTCTACACTTTTTGTATGTTTTCACCTCAAACGAAATTATATTAATTTACAAGATTGAATTATTTTTTTTTAATCAACTCGTGAATATATTGTGAAACCCACAATTTCTGCGAAAAAAGTTTATTTTTTAACCTTACATAGAATGTTAGCTTACTATTAATTATACATTTACACACACACACACACACACACACACATTCACACACACACAAAGTAATAAATAATTGAAGCATTTTTGGAAAATTAAAATATAAAATGATAGGTTCCAATTTAAAAGTTGATTCTATTTCACCAAAGTCGGTCAATTTAATTTAATGGTAGTAAGTGGTAATGATAAGGATAATATATAAATGTATTGAAATATTGTATGTTAATCATAATATGTGTATGTATTATTATTAAATAAATTAGTACAACATACAATTCTAACTAGGAAACACGTTTTATTGTTTAATAACATATTGTTTCCATAACGGAGTTACTGTTTTCATTATAATTAAATATAATTAGAATTTATCAGAATAAATATTGTTTCTATTTAAAAATATTTTTTGTAGTGTCATCTAATCTAAATTAATTTCGAGTATAATTAAATCAACGAAAATTTACCGCATATTCTGCACCTATAACTTTAAACTTTTGAAGTTTCATCGTTAGTTAATATATATATATATTTTTTTGTTAAATATTTAAAATGTAATCCAAGTTCTTGTGAGTTTAACAATATAAATTAAAAGAAATCGAATATTTTAACTTGTATATTATTTACTACTTATTATTATTTTTTTTTTAATGTTCAATGTTGTTTTCATTCTGTCCCTGTTTTGCTATTCTAAGGACGTGTTCCGGTAAATTAGTGTTCAGTGGTTTGCAGAGAAAGTTTAGTAGGTAACCGACGAAATAATGCAATATTTTGCCTGTAACACGCATACTTACACGAGCTGTAATATCACCGTAATAACTAATTTTAAGGATGAGAATTAACGGCTCGGCACGCACAGTGTACATTCCTGAAATAGATTTATTTACATCTTCAGCGTTTGAACAATACGAATGTGTAAGACTGAAAGGTATCATTATATTATATACAATTTGAAATATACAAACGATACGGGTATACCTAATTGAATTCGTAGATATTGTTGAATACACACCATTCACATCGATATCAAACATTTTTTTAATACAGAATCCGTTCATCATTTCGGTTTTCGTTTAATATGCAAATTTTCTTCTTGATACCGACCTTGTGAATTCAATTTTGGTTGAAAAAAAATTACTCAATGTATGTTAGAAATTTCTAAAACAAATAATGCTTTTCTCTACGATATTGAATTTTCGAGATTTCAGTAGACATTTTTTACATGCGAAATCAAATTGACTGTACAGGTCGCTTTGACCGATAGGTTGAGCGAAGCAATATAAGAAAACTTAGAAAATTCAGCTGGGACTTAAGTTTTTTTTTCTTTATTTTCTGACTTGACGTGAAAACCGATGAAGCACTTTAGTGATTTACATAACGTACTGTTTGATCCAGAATATAGTTTTCTTCGTTGTCCGAAGTCTCTGCCACGTCATTCACAATAAATGGACTACATTCGCAACAGTACACTTATGAGTACAATACGATTTGAATATCGTGCAGTATCTGTGATTGGACACATAACAAACGTTGATATTGGCTTTTTTAAATATAATCAAAAGCCGAACGATCGTTATAAAAACATATTTTACGGTGATGTTCTTGTTTATTTTTTTCATTCCTCGAATTGTTAACTTATTGTGCAGTGGTTCTCAACCTATGGATGGATGTAGTGTATTAAATGAATAAACATGCGTATGCTAATCATTTGATTTTTTGAGAACTTTAAGATCGCCAATATATGGAGGTAATATTGACGTCACCTACTGGCTATTGACAATTCGAAGCAAAAACATATTTCAGAATTAAAATGTAAACAATAACCATTAAAATGTGCAGTTATAATATTAAAAATTTTACATAGAACAAATAATTAAATATTATATTAACTAGTCCTTAACTATAGAAAAATTAAAAAGCTACATGATGTTATAACACACACATTACCTTTTTGTTAAGAAAAAAAAACTTAGGTTATTAGATTTGGAACGGCCAAATGGTTCAAGATAATATTCAACATTTGTAGGCACTATGTATACTGTATAGGTACTCGGATACAAAAATATTGATGACCACTGTTGTATAGTAGTTGGTAGCGGAACTAGCTATAGGTATTATTTTATTTTGATTCTCACTAAATTTAATATATTTTTTTTTACGACTTTGTGGCGATAATTGAACCGTCACGATTCGGTTCCCCGACGTCCTGTCGCCAGTTCGTTGTACTCGTAGTTGAGTATTATTATTATAGGTGTGTGTGGGTTGTTTTTTCTGCTATGTGAAAAACTGGGCATCTCTCCCCCCCCTCTCACCGGCTAACCAGCAGAATACTGAAACAAACACCATAAAAACCTTGAAAAAAAAACCCAGCCATCCCCGCCCCACGGAAAATATACGGACAAACATAATAACGTACCCTAAACGCGTTATCGAATAGAGTGGCTGCATAGAGTCACAGGTGCGGTATATTCCACCGCACGTAGACTCGGCCGATTCGACCGAAAAAATATGACGTCCCTCGATATCCAGCTCCGGTGAAATATTGTATAATATAGGTCACGCGCACGGTGGCAAATGTTTAGAGGCTGACGAAAGAATATTCCATTAAGATATAAAAAAAATCTTCGGGCGCAACAATCGAGGGTTGCTATGTGCTTCTATAATACATATATGCCTATACAATATAATATGTACTGTACCTACGCGCGTGTACACACCTACCGTAAATCGTATACAAAGTTTATTTTTTTTTTTGCACTAACTTTGAAAACGAAATAATATAATATTATCTGACCGTGGACGACATGGGCCAGCCGACTCGCATAGTGCTGTAACTTACGAAACTCGCGGAATAATGATAAAAGTTTGGAAAAAAAAATGGTAAAACTTCAAAATATATACCGGTAAAACGGCGAGTGGTAAAAAAAAAAAACGACTTTTCATCCGTGCGGTTCGCGTGATATAATAATAATAATAATAAAATAATAATAATAATAATAATAATACCACTAGACCGTTGATAGACGGTTTGGAGTGGATATTATTATATTGTATTATACAAATAAAACGTTCTGAGAATGATTATTTTTAACGAGATGTAACTACGCGGGTGGCGCACAAAATGCATATTTTCCCGAGTCGCGAGTTTTCTCGAATGCGATAATATGATACGTAAATACAACTTACCTACCGACTGCTCTCAAGTTCGGCTTCAAAGTCAAAATTCGCTCCGATTTGTAATTTGAATTGTTCACATATTTTCCGTAGTAATAAGTGTGCGTAATGCATGACGTCCGCGATTGGTCATCCCGGCCGACGATATTTTATTTTTAATTAACGCCGGACAGTTAACGAAGGTCCTGTGGACTCGTAATTTTTATTTCGCAATCCTGCATATCGGAACATTTTATAATTGCGTCGTTTTTAATATTTAGGTAGGTTGAACGTGAATGCGTTTTGAACAGTTAAAAAAAAAAACGTTACCTTACGGTTTACCACTATATGGGTAGGTACAACAGCGCGGGTAGGGTACTGTCCGCTTTTCCGCTCACAAATAGCGCGACGACCGATGTCTAATCCTCGCCCGCGGACAAATGTATTTTTTTTTTTAGAATCGATCTCGCGCGAAGCAATTTTTTTCGTTCGTCGATCCCAATTAGAATAGTCGAGTTGGCCACAACTCGTTCAAAATTTATCGAAAATTAATATTATTTGAACGTATGATACGCATACGTACCATTGAAGCGTAGTACGAATCGGCATCACTATCAAGTCTGTATCTCGTTCCGTATCATCACCCGAAACTCATTAAATACGCGACGTACACGCACAAGTAACTGACGACGTGTACGGTGTGTCCCGTGTGGTTGTTCCCCGGCATGTCATCTGTTATTGTTATTATTATTATTATTATTATTATTATTACTATTTCTATTAATATTACTATTATTATACCGGCTATATGTACGTACGCACGTAATCTCACTGGGTAGGATTTAATATGATGTATTCTCCCCGTGGACGTACGCACAACGATAATAATTATTATAATAATGCGTGCTCAAATTCCTCTAGTATCATTATTATTATTATTGTTATTATTATTACTGTCGCTTTGTTCATATCGAACAACGTTTTCACCGCTCGTGCGATTGTTTGTAAATATAGTAACTTTTCAAATATTACATATTTTGTTTGAACGACAAAATGTCAAGACACAATTATATATTATACAATTCAAACTTTTGAGAATAAAATGTAAGAATTGTTTTACAACCTTGGTGCACTAGAAATTGTATCGTTTGTCTGATTCAAAATAGTCGAAACATAATAGTTCGATAATTGCTTTTTGTTTGCATTTGAGTTGTTTATTTGAGCTTAAGACAAATACACTCATATAAAGTCGTGACCGACACCAGACGCAATATAATAACTAGCACTAGATCAAGAGCTTTAATACACTGATATGTGCGTGTTTATTATAAGAATGCACTTGTGTATCAAAGATTTAAAATATAAAGTAGGTACAATTAAAATATTGTACTATCACTAAGCAATATCGGCAATATTAAACAAAAATAGACGTAATAAATGATTTGATATACTTTGAGTTTCTATGTATTTTAATCTAAATTACACGTCAGCAAGTATCAAATGGTCAGTCACTAAGATAAAAGTTAGTCTCCATAGTCTTAATGACAAATTATTCACAGTTTAATTAAATAATAATAATAATTGTTAACCCTTAGTTTACGATAAATATTTACCGAAGTGCTTGATTTTCGATACACTTTCAAAATAAGCAATACCTATAAAATTAAAATAATATGTTCTTATAAAATCAAAAATATAATTTTAAAAATGTCGAAATATGCAAACATTTCAGTAAACGATCATAAACTTTGTGAAACGTATTTTTTGCTTACTCTGCTTACGGTGAAATTAACCAGAAAAAATTATACGCATACACGAATTTTGGCTCTAATAATGGGTAATGACTAATAATTTGCGTAATCTTAGGAGATGAATTTAATTGTAATGTAGCATTAGTTATTTAATAGAGATCATATAGCACACATTTTTCGTACACATTTGTCAACGATCATCTTATTATTTATTCACTTATTATAATATATGATATTATTATTATTGGTGTATAAGAAATACTATAGACAAAACTGCACGCAACTGTCGCCAACTACATAATATATTGTTATGTTGACACCAAATACGAATAAACCCTTACACACGGACGGTAATAGAGTTTAGGTTATACAACAATATTACAAATCCTTTATGATATTAAAAAAAGGTTGATTTTGGCAACGTTGGAAAAAAAATAAAAAATAGCGTGCTCTGCAATCGTATTACCAAAAATGTCGCTCCAATAAGGACTTTGTTGAAAGTATCGCGTAAAAACCAGGCCGAAACGAATAAGAGGGGCCTTAAAATTTGTGAGCACAAGTCGATTTATCATATACGACAATATTAACTTATATCTACAGCCTCGTAAGTCGTAACCGTGTGTGCACAACCAATACACACACACACACACACACACACACACACACACACACACACAAGCTATGGTCAGGTTATAGAGCCCGAGAAACTAAACCGGAAGGAAATGGCCGAGAACGTAATAGAAACGTTTTGCTCTCCGCGGCCCAAATCCCTTATTATCGGACGGCGGCGTCCAACGTAACCATTTCCGTGGGTCCGGAACGTGACCACGTATACGGTAAATTGGCTAGGACACGTATCCCATAATAATATATTGATACGGTCGTGTGGAAAAACGAGGGCCCGAGAAAACCCGTGGGTAACGCACTTATACAAGGACCGCGGAAAAGTCTCTCGGCCGCGTTTGTATGAGTGTACTACGCAACAACAATATAATATATAATATACCTATACAATATCATATTATGGTGTTATTGTGGGGGCTTTATTGCCCAGTGTCGAGAAAAGATGACCAGTGCAGTGTATTTCGTCTCTAGACGAGATACGGATAAATAAATCGTATCAATGTGAATCCGGATGAGATAAAGATAACGACAATCTCACATAAAGCTTCCTAATAATAATAATAATAATAACAATAATAATGTGATAGGTTGTACAATTATTTGTACTTACAAATGTACCAATTTTATAGTCTTCTGGTAGAAAAATATAATTAAAAAAAAAAAATATTATTATTCATGACATTTAAATGAAATTAATCTGGATAAGGTAATTATTATTATTATTATTACTAATTTGTTATTTAAGATAATTATTAGATAACTGCCACACCAATAATTGATGAGTATTTTTTGTTTCATTTTTTTAATAAGTATTAACACTTGACATACCTACTGTGCAGTTGTAGTAGCATATATATCAGTGAGTTACGTGGGTGGTGTAGAGTTTGGATTTTTTGGGCATTCGAATTTTGTTCTCGTTCAATAAATTACGATAGTCCTTCACCAAGCGCTATCGCTATGCGTTACCTGTATTGGGATTAATTCGTGCGTTGTGTGTACGGACTACAAAATAAAATAAACGACATTTCCATTAGTGTTTTTGGAATTTTCGAATAACTTCTATTTGCCCCCAATTATAAAAAGTTTTCTATACGTCATGTGATTTCTAGTTACCGTTTGATTTTTGGACTTCACGATGTTTTGAAAAAAAATAAGCGTGTTGCGAGTACGTTGTAACTTCTTTAAGAGTCATTTGACTGATAAAATATTAATTAGGTTTGTATTGAAAAAAAATAACGTTTTCAACTGAAATTAATTTATTAGGTACTTACTTTTATTGTTATACAAAGATAAGAGTATAAGACGAACGGAAATTTAAAATTATCTGTCGCGTTTTGCGAACAACTATGGCAGAACTATATTACAAACACACGTCCATATTGACCTAAAAGTTACAACTTCAAATATATAAAAATTAAATCATAATATTATTGTGTTCTAATAATTCACATCTAATATACGTACCGATAATACAATGATTGACAGACACGGCGACACAATATTTTATTTCCTTTGCCGACGGTGGCTGTAAATAAAATTAAGTACATTTTTTCGGCAATGTAAACAAACCAACTTGTTTCACTTATGACATAACAACATTATATTAACACTTACCACACTGAGTAGTGAGTTCATACACGTAGACAATAGTATAACAATAACCATATTAATAGGTGGTGGTTTGAACAAACAGACAGGTCCATAATGTATTGGAATTGTTTAAGTCGACCAACATTTCAAAATTCGTTATCCCGTTTATCACCACAGAAAAAAAATTAACGAAATGTATTAGGACTCGGAAGAAAGTAATCAGATTTGCAAGGCTGTTGTAAAGATTCTTCTTCCATGAATTTGTCTTCATGGAAAATTCAATTTTGGATATATTATTACGCTCCCAAATTGTCGGGGTCCATAAAGAATAATTGCACATCAAAAAAATAATCTTAATGATCGTTAATTGAGTCCACGTAATACTATTACCTACATATAGGTTAGTACTTTATGTGTTTTCCCATAACTATGGCTATATATGTCTATGTCACGGACTGAGTTGTAAAAATAATTTTAGACATTCAACACAGTAGGAGGTATAATATTTCAAATATTTAAAAGGCTGATATTTGCTTTTTTACCTTACCTTCAGTGTTTCATCAAATGTCTACAAAATATTCCAGGTATTTCTGTAATATGAATGTATATTATTTTTTAATTTATTATTTTATACGTTGCGTGTCTTAGTTTTTTAATTTCTCGTGCTTTAATTCTCAACTTTTTAATTTCCTTCTTAGGTAGTTTAAAAGTGAATTAAAACCGCAAGTCACGTATAAAACGTCTTAAACAGTTTAGAACTTGTTCTTATCAACTACTATAATAACCTGTTGTTTAAGTAATAGAAGTAATAGTAGATTAAAACGCTCGTAATAAATTGTAAGTTAAACGAGTCGCCGATTATCACGGTCTACGGTACACAAATCGTTACTGTTGTAGTTCTTCGAGGTAAAATGTTGTTGTACATATTATTAAATTTCAATTCGTCGGTGGAGTTTTTCAAAGTTATCATCGATCGGATAGAAAGACCTGTGACCTTGGCTGGTATGTTATCACGTGACAGTCGCATATTTTATTTTAAACCATTTACATAATAATATTATATTATTATAATTATTTATGAACTCTCCAAGGCGTAATCAACGGTGTATTAGAAACTCGGACATAATAATATATCGTCAACTACTGCAGCTAGTGCAGCATTCTATTATCGTGTTCGGGCACAGAACGAGACCGTCTCAATAACATTATTTTTATTTATTTGATCTCCGTATTATTCATTGCAGTTTGTATTAGATGATGATTATATTATCAACGTAGTAATATCGTGTTTACCTACCAGTTATAACATTCCAAAAATGTTTTCTTCCGTTGTCAACTATAATAAATAGTCTGTAAATATTAATTATCATTTTAGTGATGTCCATATTTTTTTAAACGATTGATTTATTCTTCTGCAGCGTTATACTCGGTGATTATTTTAACAGCAGTAAACACTAATTATCTCGAAGAGGAGTGTTATTTTTAACGTTTTCGAAAATATTTATTTTACTAATTTGAATTCAATACAATATCACATTTTATAAAAAGAAAAGAAAAGTAATAAATAATTTCTTTAGTTTTAAATAATTTTCTAAATGGAGCTGTATTATCTTATATAGTCACAAATTCACAATTAATTAGAAGTTATCGTTTTAAGTTTGCTTTGTATATTTAAAAATTTTAATATTTATATATTCTGCTTCAGAATATTATGGAATTTATAGTATTATGAATGCAATAATTCAAAAAGTGATCAAAAATATTCGGAACTTCGGAAGCATAATTTTTTGTTTCATTAGTTGTGTACCATAATAAAATTATTATTCATATTATAATGAAAAAACAAATATTTTCAAAAACATTGTAACAATTTTCGTGATAATAGTTCATCTCTCATTAGAGCCAGCCATGTGTGTTTTACAGCGTACCTACATAATAATATCGTAGGTATAATAACAATTATTACCTATACCATTATCCCTTGTAAAACGGGTATAAAAGAAAAATAATATCTGGTCGAGAAAATTACTTTTGCGTAAACATCACGTAACACTCCGCCACCGCTGACGATGCCTCCACCACCACCACCACCACCACCACCACCACCACCACCACCGACTCCTCCGTCCAACGACGGTTTTCCATCGACCACTCTCCGGGATACCGTTGTCGGTATACTATCCTGTCCCATATTTTCTGTACGGGGTGAGATATTCTTTTATCGCTCAACACTCGGCGGTATTCCCCAACCCGAATCGACCCGAGTCGTCCTCGACCCTATAACCGGCGACTCACAACATGGGATTTTTTCGGACTTCGTCCTGTACATTTGGTGTTCTTTCTCTTTTTCTTTTCGTTTTTTATTATTATGCCCTAAGAAAATAATAACGACTTTTAGCACACCACACTATTGTATGTCTGTTGCGTATACTCTTCACAATCCCGGTCATGCGCGCAGTGTACTCGACGAAAAACTTACTGTTTTCTATTTCCGTGGGTCATGGAAATGGATTTTTCCCTAGGCATCGATAACAATAATAATAATAATAATAATAATAATAATATACACACAGCGCACATGCCGAGGAAAATAATTAATATAGTTGCAGAGGTACTTTCTGACGACGAAGATAAAAGAAAATCGCATCTCTAGCTAATTAATATAGGTACCCAATATAACCGTTGGGGTTTAGCCATCCTCTGCACACCCTCATTAGTACACCTACAGTCATATTATTGCCGCACAAACGGGCTGACGTTTGTAACTTATATCGTTATACTTACTTTAAAAGTTTCAACTATAACTTACGCGTGTGTTGTGCGTAGGTGGTAGACTCTTCCAGACAATTGTGGTAATATTGATAAGTTATTTAAATTGATCATTATAATAAAGTATAATTTAAAACATTTTCATCGACTAAAGTTATTTATAATACAATACTCTATAATCTGATAGATAGGTTATAGAAACATTAAAATATCTAAAACCCGTCCTAAATATTCGGATAATATTAGTTTAAGAAACATTTAAGGACTTTAAGCTGATACCGTAGGAGATGCCTCACCTACCATCTGGAATTAACAAAATAAACATTTCAAATTGTAAATAAACACTTCTTATTAATCTCCATTCAATTAAAAGCTTTTCAAAATTGATATTCTAACTATATATATTTTTTGACACGGTTTGTTCTCACAGGGCCAAGTCTGTAAATCGAATTCGATTGTAATTCCGGGATATCTCAACTGCAATACGTCCTGATACGGCCACGCTCGTTGCTCGAACGATTGGAAACAAATATTTGAATGCTCTTATATTATATGTATGTAATGTCGTTTGGTCTTAAGACGTTTTCGATCATCTATGACGTTTTGCACACTGACTGCTCACACGTTCCCCAAAACGGAGGGTTTTTTTAGAAACTCATTATGCATCCTCAAACGTTTCTTACGCAGTGTAACAAGACAAACAACTTTACGTACTCGCCCCTCGCAATAATATAATGTTATTCATTTTGAAGCGGCGCGATAATGGAATATATATTTCCTTTTCGACATTGGACGTAATATATTTGTTTTACATTTATATTATGTTGTTTCAACAATATATTCGTTTCGTCGTTCCGCTTTCTTCGATCATTCTTGTGTCGCTGCCGCGTTTACTCAAAAGCGTGTTGAACGGTTTTTCATTAGTAAAATTTATCAAAATCTTGTCCCTGACAATGTCGTTTTTGAACTATTACGTTAACGAATATAATATTATGTCGAAAATGGTATTGGCATTGGGAAATCCACTCAAGTCGATTTAAAACTTACTTTGGTAGCTACAATAACGTGTAATAACACTATATTAGGTAATTTACATTTAATTTTAATTTTAATACAGTTCATAATATGCGAAATGAATTACGTATCAGTGTACTAAAACAAATATTTTTTTTTCTTCATATTTTTGATTCGCGTTTCCCGGTAACACGTTCAAAGCAGTTGTGCTAAAAAACCTCTTGCAAGTCGAACTCGTTTTGGTTATCCTTTCAATTGGCGTACGTCGCTGATCGTTTTTGAGAACGAGCTTAGCATCATATTATTAAAATCGATATTATATGAAAAAGTATTATGTTTAAAAATAAGTTTAAAGTATTATAACTGTATGAACGATGCACACGGAGTGTTTTTATTAATCCATACATTCAAATAATAAATAATAATTTTCAAATGATTTCTGTATCTATTTTATTATGTGTATTGTGTATTATTTGCAAAAAATTAATTATCATATAAATAACTTTGATGAACCTTTTAATATTGTAAGCAAATAATAACAGTTACACAGTTGTACTTGCTTTATTTGGTCGCCTATATGTTAAATATAATATACTAATGTTTAATAAACTAATTTATTATCTTTAAAAACTGATGTCAAAAGTGTTTGATGCTGTCTTCTATGCATTACGCGACAAGAGTGTTATACTGTTATATAAGGTTTAAACATAAATTCATTTGAAACGCAATTTTTCGTGTACTGCAAGAAAAGAGGGTAAATGCGATGGCAGAACGTATAAGTATATAAACAAGAGTTTGTGCTTTCGCTTGAACTTTCACCATATCCGCAGTTGTAGTCAAAGAGCTTATAAAACGGTGCCGACCATATCTAAGACAACAACAATAATCAAAATCAAAATATTGGGGTGAAAATTCTTACATATAGTAACTGTTGACATGTTTTCATTGTTGATACACGGCATGACGTCAGAGAACTGACTGAAAAAAAGACAAAATACAACCCTTGACGTTATTTGGATGACACACATAATTATTTCGATAAGATAGCTTGGGTTATTAGCTCGGTGTACGCTACACTCGTCTTTTAATAATATCGCACTATCACGCTGTGGTGTACCGAATATAGTACATACGCGGCATAGATGCTATCGGTTATTTATAGTTTACGCTTACATTACATGATAAAACGTTATGGTTTAACACAAATATTGTAACACGGTACCAGTCTAAATGTGTAATGTATTACATATATAGCACTACCGCGGCGATTACGGCAATGATAATAATAATTGTAATAATTTATCACGCGACCCCGGAGCACTGTAAAGTTGTTCAGTAATAACGATACAGGTACTAGGTATGATATTATTGTTATTAATATTATTTTATTGTTGCATCATAATACCGTTAGGTATAGTTTTTGGCATATTTCATGTGATGCTAGAGGGAATGAGTGATGAAAAGTCAAGTATCTCGTGTTCATATTTAATACTTTATCGTATTTTATGCGTCATATTTTTTTATTATAGTCCGATAACTACTACAATAATCGTCTAAAAAATAGTATACAAGTACCTTGTTATAATTTCCGTAACAACACGGAAGCATTATTTGTTTTTCATTCAATCATTTATAATAATTTGTTTTAATAAATTAAGTTATTTTTTATATATTCTTTCTTTCGAAATATTATTTACAATAATAGTCGGTAGTATTAGAGGTATTTGACATTCTGTGTTAGCAGTGTGCAAAACTGTGTCAATGGGTCACGCCGGAGTTACCGAGTAAACGATATATATATTTAACATGTTTGGATGTTAATTTTGTATATTATCATAATTGTATTATTTAGTGTGTTGGCACTGATTCAACTGTATTGCACTTGCACACTATTGGTGTAATGTTGTTTGGTATTACAAGTATATTACATATTATATACATGTTTAATTAACTAATATATGGTATTCGTCAAAATAAAAAATGAAAACAATTGCCAAAATATTCATGTTTTTAATGTATAAAAATTGAAATATCTCTATGTTTTGAAATACCTCGTGCAGTTTCAAACATTTTTATAATATCTCATGAAGTTTTCAAAAACTAATTACAAAATTTAAATATTGTCTTATTCGGCAGAGTTTATTTCGATGACATCGTACGATTGTGATTGTTGTCCGGTAAAAAATAATAGACACCCACACTTTATCCATGATTAACGGACACGGGTACCGTAAATATTACCGTCAAGTGTAGGTGGGTATAATAGGCACCGCTTAAAAACGTTCTTGCAATAAATTCCGTTTATAATTTATACATTATTTAATACGCCCAGTCTACGCAGTGCTCTTTATACACATGGGACACGAATATTATAATCTTCGGTATTTTTTTTATCCGTCGCCGTGAATCACTTGATGTAATAAAATTATTATTGCGACGAGATGGTCTAACAAAATTATTATTCTAATCGAATGTTGGCGCGCGTGCGCAGTACTATATTTACATGTCACAGAGTAAACCTGCTGTAAATGCTTAAACGGCACAATATACGCTCGAAAATAAATCTGTAGGGTCTTACCACTGCGATACCGAAACGTATACGATGTGATTCACCAAGCATGCCCAACTATTTTCTTTCGAAATTTGATTTTTGAAATTATAGTTATTATTATTAATCAATCAATATCTTATAATTTGTAAAAATTGTATGAATTTAATATATACTAAGGTGTGATGGTACACTGCTTTAGTATGTTTTAATTTTTGTAGAACCATTTTTAAAGACTATATTATTCTTGGTATATATAAACATTTTAACAATACAAAATTCCTAATTCAAGTTTTAATTATTAGGATACTGAATAAAAAGAAGAGTTTTCATTTGTAAAACATAAGTTTGTTTACCACACGATACAAACAGTTTAAAAATATGGCCTTTCAGTATATTTATAAATATCAAAAATCAAATTTTTAATAAATATTTTATTAAAGAAAAAAAGGGAATTAAGGCAAGTTGATGAGCCCCCCTGTATACGTTCAAAGTTCGAAGGAAGGAGTGGGCATGACCGTTTCGATGGATATACCACTGTCGTGAACAATTCGCCAGAATCGCTTTGAAAAACAAAGATTGCCAAAGTAGTTGTAAGAAAAAAATCGCAATACCATTGTAGAACTTACCTTTGTCTATAGTTTAAAGATGGTCGCACGTGAGTCTGTTTGTTTTGTTCAAAAGATAAAAACCATTGGCTTGAATAATAATTAACTGCAGCTCGGGTACAATACGACGAGCCTCAATGAATAAACTCGGCTGTTGTTCTATATCAAGAAAAAAAAATTGAAAATTAATTCTCACACTTCTGTCGACTATGCGTCGTCAACATCTCACACAGTAATAGAACACTTCGTTGGGTATCAGCCGCTGGGGCGCTCACGAATTGCCACCCATCTGACTCTCGAATTGCCTCCCGACTCAAAAATATTATTCCTTTTAATTGCCTCATATTTTAGGTAGTGACCCTTACATTATAGGAAATATTAATAAATTAAATAAGAATTTATTGTCGGCTAATGTTAAACGTTAATAAATCATATATATATATATATATATATTTTATAAACATTTTAGTAAATAAACTGTTTCAAAAATGTAAAAAATCAATAATCAATACATGAAATATAATTCTGTTATACGGCCAAAAAATTAAGTTTGTAAATAATTATAAGTGTATGATTATGTTGGATCTTATATTAGTTTCCGGTTTGAATTAGTTTGCTAATACTTTTAAATATTGTTATTTTGAAATTTCATTTTTTTGTCAAAGTAATATTTTTAACACTACATAAATCGATATAATAACGATGTATGTACATGTACAACTATCGATATATTAAATAATAACCTAGGTATGCTACAGGAGGTAATTAGACTGAAAACGGTCTCTCACCTATATTTGTTAGGCAATTTAAGTGTTACCAGTTGATGATGTCTTAAAATAATAAACATGTAACATCGAATATAGTCGATAAAAGTGTGCTGGCCCTCTAATGACGTTCAGAAAGAAACCTAAACCCAAAGTAGAAACCCATGAATTGTCATGAGTTCTTTTTTCAAATTAAAATTTAAATAAAATTAAGACTATGGAAATATTTTTTGCTAACCTATCTTTTAGAGTGAACCATTGGATATACTTATTTAGTAACTTTTAATAACTATAATATTTAACAAATATTATTTTATCAATCAATCTAAAATGTAATTAAGATGGTTATGATTATAAACACGAACATGACGTATAGTAATTGCAAGTATAAAATTTATATACAATTCAAAAAATAGTAGTTGTTTGAAGTCTAAATTGATAATGTCTCTGGTAGTAGCAGCAATAGAGTCAGGAAAGAAATTAGACAGTTGTCAAATCATTAAATACTTATTTTAAACACTACGATTTTAATATGAGATTATATTTGAATAATATACACAAAACTCAGTTTATCGTTATAATGTGTTATTGACATAATATGTTATTTTAAAAAGTTGTGAAATTAGAAATAAGTACCAAACTTAATATATCCTATCGTATGCATAGTATCCGTAATGACTATTACCAGCAGACTAATGATCGATAATGTATGATTTGTTGTTGTTCTTATCGATTGAATGTTGTTTAAGAGAAGAGTGGGAGAGTGAGGCGCGAAGATGGGGTGACAAATCGTTCTGGACAATCTAAAAAAAACGACTTCCCGTAGGATATCATTATAACATACAATAATCAAAATATCAAATCACCGTTGTAAATAGAATTTTACTGAAAAAATTTAAACAATATTTAGTCCTCTCTGCAGTCTGATTATTATATTTTAATTAAAACGAAAGGAATGTTCATTATTCAGCTATAGAGTGATGGAGAACCAAAGGGTTAATGTAGACGATAGGTTTGTTTTATACTTACAAATCAGGCGATAATTATCAACGAATAAATGTACAACCACTGCGGAGCTTAAAATAATATCATAATATTTACTATTACAAATTGCTATGTATCAATTACTGGGAGATCAGAAAAAAACAATGTATTCAATCTCTGCGGGAGCCGATATAGAGGCGACTTTGATGTCGCCTTCAATAACGGTCGGATGTGAAAATTAAAAAAAAAAAACATGTACGCGATTTGTTGTATATTATAATTACGTTTAGAAAAAAATAAACGAGCGTCAACACCAGGCGGATAATGATATGTAACACCCGTAATAACATAATAATCGAGTATCGTCGGAGAGGTTTTAGTTTTTGACTTGAATTAACTTTTCGCTCTCCGAGAGGGGGTGACGGGGATCGGAAAACAGAATATACCCCGAAAACCTTGGTTTGTTGCCCTCAAACTTTTCACTACACCATATGAAAACTACCACTGTTTTCCGCCAACGCCAAATTAGTTGCAGAACATTATTATTGAGAACTGTTGCCGATTTTCAGCGCGGCAAACGTTCAGCGATGGTAATAATATTAATATTTACTATGCAATTATTATACATTATAATTATTATCTCTAACATGTCGAATAATCTCATAGTAATAATATTACTTACGGCTATCCGAGCGGGGGCTTAACGGTGGATTTTTGCAGCCAAACTCCCCTAGACTTGTGGTGCTTAAAATAATCGTGTTACTATAATTAATTTAAGGCAAAAAAATTGTGTATTTCAAAAGCTCCTGCAGCACAAACACTCTTTTTTTCAGACTAGCTAAAAACCTGTACATGTGCCTCGCATACTGTAATATTAGTTGAATGTATCACTGTCGTATTATTAAAAAAAAAAAAAAACATTTCATTAATAGATTAACTAATTACAGACATTACACAACACTATACGTACATTACAATAATTTATACAAAATTAGTTTTGCATGACAGTTTTGAATGCAAAGCTACATTGCTGCCATTAGTGACACTTGACTGAGANGAGTTTCGGGAAAGTATGCTTGTATTTCATATAAGAACATATAAGCCGACTTATTGTCAAATACTCTAGACAGTCTATTACAAACACCACCAGTTGCATCAGCTGAAATCCTAAGTTTTTGAACTTTTGTAGAAGATGTCTTAGCGATTCTGATTTGAGTTGGGGTCCAATAGTGTATAAAAAATGGGTCAAAACCTATGAAAAAAGTGTCTTCAAAGTATGAAAAAAAAAATTATAATAAATGTGTTTTATTCTTATTATTTGATATAGATTTGAATAGTATGTAAATTGCATACTATTTGATGTGTATTTTATCTAAAAAATGCACTTGAAGAGATTATTAATAAATTATGAAAATTATTTCATTAATTATTTATACAGAATACTACCCATATAACATTCAATAATATATTTTGGATTATATTAGATACATGTTATTTCATATTATATACAGTTAAAACTGGGGTAATACATTTACCTTAAAATATTTTAATATTTATTATTTAAAAACTGTAAACATTTTTGTTAATACTTATTTTACAAAATTCCAATTTGTTAAAAACATTTTTATTGACATTTATTGTTTTGATACGTTTGGTTGTTATTTTATTAAATCTACTAATATGAGGAGTATATATAACTATATAAGTAATTAATTTATAAAATTAATATGTTACATTATCTACAGTTGGTAAATGTATTAATGTTGAAAAAAATATGTCAATTGTGATAAATTAAATTAAAATCAGCTCTTTTTATAAGATAGTAAATAATACAAATAATGTATTTAATTTTCATTATAGCTTAAAGTTTATAATAATATTATTTAAAAAATATTGACTTATCAGAAAAAACATACCGATAGAATGAATTGATACTCTGTAGGGATCACTATATTTCATCATTGATAGAGCAGTATAAGGATCTTCGTGAAGAAGCCTTGCTTTTTTTTCCCGACACTTAGCAATCCTTAATGCATTTGCTGAAGGAATGTGACTAGGTTCAGGTTCACCTTTCAATTAAAAAAAAAGTTCAAAAATATAATATTGTTTAATATATCAATATTATATCCTCCAATAACATAAAGTTATTTTATCAGTTTTAGTATATTCATACAATATATTATAATATTACATACATACCAGTATTCATAATTCGTCTAGCCGCATCTTTCCTTAGCTCACTTGGTGCAATACCGTTATCTATCATAGAATTTAAATAATTCTGTCGATTCTGCCCTAGGTTTATTAAAATATTAGCAGGTTTTACCCAGCCTGTCTGATAATTTTCGTGTATAGTATTCAAAACTATTTATGTAATAACTAATAACATGCTAGGCAAAAGTCAACAAATATAAAATAAAATCAATTATTTCCAAAATAACAAAATGTATATTTAAATGTGTCATGATCATTATTATATAATAGGAAACATAAACATAATAACAAGTAACAACTATAAATATATGCTCTTCACAAGATATAGCATACGGCAAGTGACATTTCCACCGAGCAGTAGCTGATTAGTGTGTACAGTTTGAAGCAAATCAAATGATGAAAAGTACCTACTCGTGCACTTACGGATTCTGACGCGTATTCCCTAAATGGCTAAATATTATAATACATTCCTTTTAATTAGTTAATAATTGTATTATTAAGAATAATACATCCATGTTGTGTGTAGTATATATAAACATAGATTATATTAAACTAATTAAATATATACACAATTTTAAGATAAATTTATAAACCATATGTAGGTACAAGTAAAAAAATGTATTGTCAAATAATTTAGTCGAAATCGAAATTGAACTTGTTCCAACTGTAATTATAAAGAAGTGCGACATTTTTTCATCCAGAAACTAGTCAGAGAATTTTCCAACATTTTTCTTCTTCCTTAATATCATGGGCATTAAAGTCTTTCTACATGTCTGGTGTAACACGTTACTTTATGACACCTACTACCTACTATTCGGAAATGTACTAGATATAAAAATGTTTTATTTCAATATTAAAAATAAAAAAGCTATTTCCATTACGTTGCATTATGAGGTTTAAAATTGACGATGTAAATAATAAAAGGTTAAAAAAGCAATATATTTACTTCACGATTAACAGGTATAAAAACAATACAGGTAAATATTTAAACAAACTGAAAAAATTATTATGCAAGTTTTGTCAGTGATAATTGTAACATAGGCATTATTTATAAAAAAAGCATATTAACAAATGAAGTACCTAATCGGTATTTTAAAATAATGGAATTGTTTGAATTTTAGGTATATAGAGTATTTTAAGATAGTAAATTGAAAAATTTGTTAAATTAATTTGACTATCTGACAAAATTATGTTATAACAAAATGTAAAGGTAACTAAGGGTTTTTTTTCAGTTTTTTTAAGTTCTAAAAACTAGTTGTCCACAAAATCGGGCAAATTATGCGCAAAATCATGGTATGAAAAAAAATTAAAAAAGTCAATTTTTTTTTGGTAAAAAACTATTTGTCCGCAAAAAATGAAA
>NW_019100880.1:458601-547988 GCF_001856785.1 Myzus persicae | reverse complement strand
TTAAGCCGAACATTGATAAGTACATATTATTGTTTGTTGTTTCAGACAAATGTGATGACTCGACTTATCAATGGGTCAATAATCAATGATTCGAAGTCATC
Source organism: Myzus persicae (assembly GCF_001856785.1). Taxonomy (NCBI): domain Eukaryota; kingdom Metazoa; phylum Arthropoda; class Insecta; order Hemiptera; family Aphididae; genus Myzus; species Myzus persicae. The sequence goes on along the minus strand of NW_019100880.1, from coordinate 547,887 downwards.
GATAACACTTAACATTATTTTATTCTGTATTTAACTTGAGAAAGGGTATAATATATGTTGTGATTCGTCTCTGTGGAGGTGACTATTTGCATTTGCGTTAGCTGCTTAGCAGAACCGCAAAGGCAGTGTTATATATATATAATATGTTCCGGCGAGGAAAAGGCTTAACAACAGTGGACTGCATAAGTTTTGTATTTGGTTTTATTTTAGTGTAAAACAATGTTATAATTTTTAAGTAGATTTGTGTATGAAGTCTATCTGTGCAAGTCTGCCTGGGTAGGTCTTGCTGCAGAAGTCTCCGTTGAACACACTGACCGATTTAGTGCTCCGCACTCGTATTTATAACCTGGTCTCGCCGCCGCGTCATCGCAGGAGCCGCCCACGAAGCGTCGTTGGTTGGTCGTTGGGCGTGGTCGAACGGCAGAGATAACGCCGGTTAGCCGCTGCTCTCGAAGCCCCGCCCACAACGTTCTGTTGTCGTATGCTCGTTTATTCGTTTTTACCGAATACGCGGGTCATCAATAAGATTGAGCAATTTTGTGACTGTACATTATTGCAATCGGTGTCCCTTGTGACCGGACCGATCTGACCCGCGCTTTACATAATACACATACTCTATTCGCCGTAAGTTGACCCACTTGCGCGCATGCATACTGAGCCGCCGGAACGTTCAGAACCCCCACGTTGTAGACCGGTGGTCTGTGATTGGTCAGTTGTGTTCGGCAACCGACGGTGCTCGTCGTGGTAGGCAGCTGCCGCCGGGCATACAGAATGTTTTACAAAATAATTGTAACTAATTAATCTATTAATCTATTGCGCGCGTTCGCGGAGATAGTGTCGATAGTCGATACGTCGTTAAGATAATCAATAAATCACTACGTATGCGCCAGCTGCGGTGGCGATGATATCAACACTAGCGCTCCGAAGACGCGGTGGCCTGCGCAGCCACGACCGGTTTTCGTCGAGCGAGTGGGTCAACTTACGGCGAATAGAGTATAGATCCGGCCGATACAGTCGTACGTCTCTGACGTCAAACGCGCCTGGCGCAGCGTTTTATGCGTGTCGATCGACTCACGATAGTGCCGACCGACTGTATTCCGAATCTCATCGTATCGTGCAAACAATAGTTGGCCGACTGCCCAGCGTGATATCATTTTTACGTAATTATAATGCCATTAAGGAATATTGTAGAATAGATAATTTTATACAAGAATAATTATGGTGCCGTCGAAAAATACTTCGCGTGGCGCGAACAATGTATATATTGCCGGAAACGGGCGATTTTCTTTTACTATGAAAATATTTAGTGGGTTGGAAAGTGAAATTATCATGTAAAAAATGTGTATTGGTTTCAAAGTCGGTTGCAATTTAATATTATTAATATATGGTATCACGCACATCGTTACTAGTTTTTTTAGGTACATAATTATTATACTTAAATACCGATCGATTTAATGTGCCCACAAAGTCATAAACAATTAATGATATTTATTTTGTTGTCATTGGGGGGAACACGCGGCAACATAGGCCATTGAGTGTGGGGTGGGGTGGTAGGGTTTTTTTTGTATATTTTTAGTAGGTTTTTCGTGCCGGTTTTGTTATACCTATACATGCCGATGTATTAAGTATATTTTAAAATCAATACAGTGAAAATTAGTTGTCATGATATTATAATAATTTTGTTGATTACTTGTGTTATTTAAAAATGCGTAAATAAATGTAGACTTTATTTTACAGTATGTCTGTATCTGCAGTCGTATTCACTGTGTGAATATTTCGTATGCTTGTAAAAATATTGAAAATGAGAAGTCACTAGGTTTTAACAATGGTCAAAACCCCTCAGTTTTTTTTTTACAAAGGTGTTGTATGTAAGACATGACGTGCTACGACCTGTGTTGCAATCAATATTATTATATTACTTTTGCCTGTCTGATTATTTATGGACAAATTGTAATAACACTGTAACATCATTATACAGTACAGTGTTATTGCATTGTATGACATGTGTTTGAATGAAATGTTAGGAAAACATAATGTTCAGAAAGTTTGATTTCAAATAATCACTGTCTATATAAAATCATTTTTTACATATTATTATATTACAATTTATTATTTAAATTTCAAAATATTTTTTACAACTATTATTACTATCACTGTTTTATTTACTGGCGTGTTACTTTAAACTTATAATTTATAGAAAATGTGTTTTTTAAATAATATTTATTTGGTTTATTTAAGCATATTTTTATAGCATATTCATCAATAAACCAAATGCAAATTTAATCATTTTTTATTGCATATAAATCCTATCCCTAATTATAAGGTATATCAACAATTATTTAGTAAAATATTGTAAAACTTAATATGGTAAGTGTTTCCTTTTTGGAATTTTCTAACAGCCAACCAGATTTTTTTATTTTGTTCTAAAAACAACGTAGGAATTTAATATTCATTGTTTCGCTTTTTTGTCTCTTTGAACTTCTTTGTGATCCTTATTCCTTGTACATTGTTATTTTCTGTTTAATTTTGAATTTTCTGAAACTTTGGAAACAATTTATAAACTCAGTGGGGTTACTGTATTAATCTGAATTAAATTACTTATGGGTTGTTGGTGGTACTTATAGTGTGATTTGATATGATATTATGTATATGTTAGTCAATGACATTCATATTATGATAAATTGCCAAGACGTTTGGCAAATGACTTTTGACTATTGTCAGACCACTGACCATAATATTATAGTTCGTACGAAAACAGCGGTAGTTGGTTTTCAGCAGCCCACAGACCCCTTAACACTATTCGACTCAATGGAATATCTAACGTTTTTCGTTTAAAATTGTACCAGTCAAATCTCACCGGACATTCGTTATAATTAGGGCTGTTTATGCACTTAAAATTACTGTGAAATGTATGCATTTATGCACTAAAAAATTACGAAATATGCTAACAAAATATGAGCTAAAAATTATAAAATATGCATTTTTAGTCAATAAAAACACCGAAATATGCACAAAAAGTATTACAATTCATAAAACAAAAATATCATATTTTTATTACCCAATAGTTATTTTTATAAATTAATTTTTTTTTACTAAAATTTAAAATATATTTTTCAAATGTACATAGTGTTTTGTTTATTTTAATTTATATTATTATTTATTATTTATTACATTATTAGCGTTACACTGTGCTACTATGGTTTTTTTAATTTGCTCAAATTTGTAACTGCATCTGTTATCGGTAAGTAAATTTTTGTAGCGTGAAAAACTTCGTTCTACATCAACTGATATTTGAAAAATGCAAGATCCTCAACTTCCGAATTTTCTTCTATTCCTTCCATAGTATCAACTTCACCGGAATGTATTTTTGAAATTTGTACCAAAGTTTTAAATCCTTTATTGTTTTCTATTACGTTCTGAAATTTGTCGTAAATTTCTTTTCCTACTTTTCCATTAGCCATTTTGAGGGTTTCTCTTGTATTATTAACAACTTCAATTGATTCGGACAAAGTCAGTCCTGATGATTCTAATTTAGTTATATTGACTGGTAAAATGTTGTAGTTCGTTAATTTAAATTGTTTTTTTTTTTAAAAATGTAATAAAATAAGCAATTTTGTTTTTAAAATTCCAAAATATGCAATTAAAATACAAAACCATTAAATGTGCAAAAATATGCAAAATAAAAATAGTATTATTTGATTCAGTAGAACATGAATAAAATGTGTGTCCAGGTTAGCATTAAATTGGACAAATAGAAAAAAATATGCAATTTCATAAACATCCGAGCCCTAGTTATAATACATTATATATGTGTACCCTTTATCACTATCATGATAATGGTAATGGTATGGAAAAGCATTACCGCCCAGTATTACTCACTGATCAGATATAAATATCATTAACATTGTACTTGAAATTAAATGAGCTAAACAAAATATTGTATTGTAAATATAATTCAAGCGAATAACCCCCTCATAGATTTCGATGTCATTTGGATCAATCAAGAACAATATCTGTGGCTTGGTGAGGTGCGGTTGTACGCTCAATCTGCGGCAACGCTCTGAACGTACGCACCGCCCGTATCGACCGTCGTTGCTAGCATTCGGATGGGTGACCACCCGGGTTTTTAGCATCACATCCTTGCCACATATACAAACGTGTTCCCACCAACCCCGTTATCCCCGCACAGTACGAGGCTAACGACCTAAGTAGTTGAAGCCTTAATCCAAATTAGAAAAAAAAAAAATAATAATTCGGCTAAAATAGTATCATTTATGATTATAACAATTTATAATCGTATTCGTTTATGTCGTAATACTGTTGACAGTTAAGAACTTATAAAATTGCACTGCTCGTACACCCGATGACCATCAGTGACACTTTATTTTTTTTTTTTTTGGTACCACTGATAATCTGGCGATGTGGTCACAACAACGCTATTTCTGTTGTGTCATTCGACCGTTGCAATGTTCTGTTCAATAACACAATGGTTAAATGTCGTGCACGTCAATAATATTATCAGGCCGCAGTGACGTGGAACTCGTTGTCAAGAGTTTCGTAAACATAATTTCGTGTCTGACATTTTTTTTTACTCTCGTTCTTTGTTCTTATTTCACTGTCGGCACAATGTTTTCCACGTTCAAAAAATAATATGTAATCGTTTGGTTGGTTCAAGACTTTTTTCCTTTTACTTTTAAATTGTTATTAAATATCGCAACGTTAGAATAAACACTTATTTTGATATTCGTGTTAAAATTACCTAGCTAAGATTTTTAGCATTGTTTGGAACTGTTCTGTAAACGCAATTCGAGCACAACATTGCAATTTATTTATATTATGTTTGTTGTTTTATTCTGCTTATATACACAATGTGCAACACGGCGTGTTGTATAGGCAATATAGGTACCAGGAAAATTATATCTAAGAACAGCGTTTTAAATAATAAAATATTATGGTTTCCGTGTATCTCAGTGTAGATAATAATAACTATTAGGGATGTTAAACAATATATTTACAATAGTCAAAGCTAGTGTTTTTACATCACAGTCCAATGAAATGTTTTTCGATAGAAGTTTGAACACTTTAACGTCTTTAAGTCGATTTTTTTAATTTGGATAAAAATATTTTCTTCTTAGAAGTATTACTGCTTAACATTACAAAATATTTAGTATTTCTTATCCAATATTTACCAGAATATTGAAAAAATTAAATAATTTTTTAATAAATGGTCGTTGTACATAAATTTAAGTTATACACCAATATTCAGGTACTGATTTTAAAACAACAAAAAATGGTTTTGTGCGATGCAACACCAGATAATAAACAAAAGTCTTGTAATATTTTTATAATACTTTTCATAAACATTTATATTCATATGTTCACTGTAGTATTTCTGAATGCCGACTTCAGACTTTTCAACTACAGTTTTTAAGGAGATTGCAAGCGGTCCGTTATTACAACCAAAATGTACCAATATTTTGTTCACACCGATGTACCTCATAATATTAAATTATACTTTTGAAAACGAATTAAACTTGTTATTTATATGTTTATTCCAGATCAGGCCACATTTTAAAAGTTTGTTTTCTAACTCCTATAGATTTGGTTTGAGTATTTAAAATGTATTCAATTTTAACTGTTAGTTTTTCGAAATTGAAAATAAAAATCTTTTAATGTGGCCCGATTGACTCCAAGTAGACGGTTGTTAACGAATTAAAATAAGTTCAGAAAGCTCATTGCATTGTTAGGTCCATCGATAGGATTTATAAGCAATTGTTATGTATAACCATAGGGATGGTATTACCTTTTACGCAGGTGGTAACTGGTAATTTGTACAATTACGTGTGTGGGCGTTCCACTATTTGATATACACATACAGTCGCAGAACAGACTAATGACCACGTCTTACTTCGAACACGTTTACACTCGACCCGCACACACCCACATAGAAGATAGCCTATGTTTAGTACATTAAAAATGGTCGGTTTTGAATCCCCTCAAACGATCACAAGGTAGTAAGTCATAAGGCATCAAATCTAACAGGTCGTTCAATATAAGTAGCAGAATATTTCGTGTCCTATCCACTTTTCAGAAAATCCAATATCACCATTGGCTTTTATATTGAAGTCTGTCTCTTTCCCCAGTTCTAATAATATCATATCACGTATTCCTCCATCTCGTCGTGAGATGAAGAAAACTCGTTTCATTTTGATTCTATTAAATTTAACTGGTCTAACATTATGAATGTCCTGGAATGGATTATTATTATTGTTATTATTATTATTATTATTATTATTATTACTGTTAGTATTATTACTATTACTATTACTATTCTGCTAATTGGATTAATTAATTTTATCCAATCATCTAACTTTGTACCTATTTTATTTTTATTCTCACTATAGACTTTTGACTTTGTCTGATAGAAAAGCGAAGCTCTAATATGCTAGACAAAAGAAATGTCTATCCAACGAGTCGTATTCAAACAATAATATTGTTAATTATTGTTCGACAAGTCCGTACATACCTTGTCATTGTGGTTAAATCAATTTAGTTATCTTCGTATTTATTCCGCAACGTAGTGGAATCGTATCGGCTCTATTATACATTTGTAAATCTGAGTATTTTTATGAAATGTTATTAGTTTATCATACGCATACCTATTACCTAATTCTTTGATGGAAAATTATACAACTAACATGGATTTTTCTTTTTTTGCTACCTACTAGGATAAAAAATGTCATGTGCGAATAAAATACCTCGTAACAATATTTAATGTACAACGACATACTCAATAAATCTCCGTTATGCTTACTCCAAATAATTACATTAAATAAACACCACCACAGTCAAGACGTACATTTTAATATTTATATTTTATTAATCATGACTCCAACGTAATACATCATTTTTAGTTGCATAATATTGTAAATTAGACGGTTGTTTTTGTTATATAATTCTGTAAATTTATATTATTTTTAAATATTTACTTTGTCTACCTACAATTTTTGGTAATCTAATTTTTGGTTTCAGAAACGTTTATTTATTTATACACGTTTTCATAATATAGTTTTGATCTGATTTTATCTACATAACTTATAATAATTTACAAAAACAAATTTAAATTGTTCAAGATAAAACATGACAAATAACTTACATTGTTAATTTAAATAACATTTTGTCTGAATACCAATATTTAAGTATTTTTATAATATATATAACAAATATAATATGTCACAATTAAATATTCTTATTTATGTGTATACTACATGATTTGAATCTGTTGGATACTTGAATTGGACTTGTGACATACCGTTTCAGGCTTCAGATTAGCTTATTTTCAATGCAGTCATGATAGCTATGCGCATCGGTACAGTTTTTAAACATATATTTATAAGTATAATTGAATTGGATGAAAATAAAGGTAGGTTCACTCGTTTTTAATGTACATTGTGTTTTTATTATTATTATTACTGAAGGTACTTCAGTTAACAGCTGTTCCATAAAAAAATGTATATAAATACAAAACAGTATTACTACCTTGTCCATGCCTTTTATAAACGTATTTCACTTACCTAATTGGAATACACATGGAATTAAATTGCAGTCCGGTCCTCCTTATACAAATGTCCTAATTTTAGTAGTTTTAAAATTAATTAGCTTCAACAAAAAAACGGTGGGTATATTTTATAGTCAAATGTGATATGAATGAATTCCGAAAAATTACGATTCATTGACGTTCGATACTGACTTAAGGCTTATAGTTTTATGAATTTCTGCGTGAAAGGATTTTTTTTTGTTAAACAAACGTAACCGAAAATACGGTGCATATTTGATTATATTTTTAAGAAACAAAAAAAAAACGTAACTGCGTTATAGTTTTGGGCTAGAAGATGATTATTTTAAACGTAAAAAATATCGTTCATTTTAAGTTTCAAAATCGTATCGTTCGATATTTAGTTCGTTGCTGGAATAATATGCACACTAAAGCTCTTGCAGACAAAACAGTTTTAAAACATTTAAGTCTAAAAGTCCACCGTTAGATGGCAGTTTAAAGCTCACCGACAGAAATTTAGTCGACGAACTTTTGTAACACTACATTCATATAATATGCCAGATGGCGTTGTATCAATATAATTTTTTTGTGCAGTTAAAAGTTCATCATTGGTTTCGCAATCTAGCGGTACAACAACAGTTGAAAATGACGGTATTTGTTTACCTGTATAGAGAGAGCTAAAATGTACGCAATTGAAAAAAAGGCAACGGTGAATAAATCTACCTGTGGCTCCATCTGTAAAGTCCGATCGGGATCATCATGAACTTTAAAAAAAATAAACGATCCGATTGTATGATTATGCTGTAATACTCGTACTATTAGCTACGTATAGCTGATAATCCATTGATTTTAGTGAATGCGCTTCCTATATTTTATGTCGTAGTCGTAGTTTCGGAAAAGGTCTAATTTATGTAATTCTTTCTTGGTGATTGTCGATAATAAATTATGAATTCGATTTCTCGCCAAAAACCTTATCGTAAAGAAAAACATATCATATTAATTGCAGAAATACTTTAAAGCCCTTTATTATTGCCACTATTATTACGTACCATTGTAATTCGTAACCAATCTCAAAAAAATTGAATTTGAATTTTATGTAATATTTATCAATTCGTGTTTTTTAAGACTCGTAAGATAGTATTATTGATTTTGAGTTTAAAACGACATGATGAAAGCGAACAATTTGAACGTCAACATGGCCAATCGCGAATGTGGTGGCCTATACGAAGTTTGGATATTACATTACATTGCCAGTCTCATGAGTTTTTAGTAAAAATTCAATTTTGGTATAATATTATATAACTTTTCAGAAAAAAGGAGTAAACGTTTTAGAGTTAGAAACAAATTGTTCAGATGGCCTATCTAAACTGGCTTTCAACATTTCAAGCAACGAAACGGTTCTTTGTTCTTCCTGAAGAGGTTGGGAAACTATAAGATCAGAGGCTACTTATTATTATTGATTTTTCTTATTCTTTATAATTAATATCTTGTTGCATATTGTTTTCGGCAGTACATCATGCGTCGTTTGCTGCTCACTATTATTTGTTTATTATTACCATTTGATATTTAATTATTCGTTTACACATTTTACCGGCAATACACACATAGCACTAAATTCAGATGATATCTGAATATTATTATAGTCACATATTATAGGCCGATGTGAAGAAACATCGAGCTATATTTCAGTTGAACGGGACGATGACGCGCGTATCTTGTTCGAATCGTTGAATATATTATAATATATTATTATTAGAGTATGTTGTGTATACCACTGCGAATGCACACAAGACGGAAAAGCTCTGAAAATGGCAAGCTGAGAAACAAAAACCACTTACCTAAAGCCGCGGAGTAACGCTGATGTTATTCGCTCAAGATATACGAGTATGTGCGCTGCATCCACTGTATCGGTTCGATTACTTTTGGAAATATATTATTGCATATTTCAGTGGTGTTCAACGCGGTTGATTTGGTATTCTTTGCATCGTTCGGTTAGGGTCGATCAGCCGTTGATGACTGATCATCTGATTCGTATTTTATTTAGTTGATTATGGTTTATTTTTAAATTCCCCTATGCTTTGTGGTTCAGAGACTGTCACCGATTCTCCGTAGATCATAATGAGGTCCAGTTTTTTGTTCAAAATATTTATGAATTTTTTTCGCAACCGTTTTGAAGACAATTGAGATTATTGATTTGTTTCGTTTTTTAAAAAATTTTGGTCGTATGTTGATCATCACGATTTTCGTTCCTTGGTAAAAAGTTTGAAATTCAATACAAGGTCCCTCATATAAGTTTTTCACAAAGCAGTTTTAGAAAAAAAAGGAAATACAGACACAATTTTCCCACACCATAAATTAAACTTTGCAATAGCGTTTTGGCGTTTTTTAATAGTTCTTAAAATAGACACCCATTGAATTATTCAGCAAAAACATATATTTGTGTTAATCAATACAATATATACATACAGCAAACTGTAAACTTACAATCGTCCAATCTACAACAATAACTTGAAAGTTTTATTGTGCTTTGTCGATGTAAAAATATTTGAGATATTTATAATACATTTTTAAGTGAGATAAAATGTTAAATTAATAATTTGAATTTCGAATCATACTTGAATCTTACCTCATCAACACATTATTTATATTTGAACTATTAATACATGCTTATATTTATACGATAGGTAATTTTGTACCGTACCTATTACACATATTGTTATTCTATATATTCGTATAACATACTACTATAAAATATGTATACTCATGTATTTAAAAATATTTGAAATAATTATGAAAATTACTACAGTGATATAAAACGTTAACTTACGTTAATCGTACCTTTTTTTTTTTTTTGTTTTTCGTTATAGCCGACGACGCCGCGGGATTTGCTTTCGCATTTCTTCCTCGGCGCACATTAATCGTACCTATATTTGAACATGATATATATATTTATAATACAAATATTAATAATAATCAAATTTTACTAGTAAAATAGTACCTTAAGTATGAGAATATTATACCTCCCGGGCCCTTGTCATAATATTAGGAGGTTAGTAATGGGTTTTTATGTACATATATTTTTACTTTTTTATTTTCATTTGTGTGATATAAATACAAAATAATATTAATATCAATCCAAACTCTCGAAATTATTTTTTACACTCATACTATCTTGATAACAAATGTATAAGAATTTATGTACGATTTGACAAGTTTGACGCTGATTGCATTATTTCTGGGGGGAAAAAAAACATATTGTATTATGTTATATTAATTGAATAGATTTGCGTGTTCTTGACAACTGAATTCGATGACAATTCTATTTGGTGACGTAGCCACGGAAAATGTATTCGTAATTGTCTTGTCTGACAAGAGGTTTATGTCGTATAAAACCAAAATCGTTTTAATAAAAATCTACTAAAGCTATGTCGAAAATCGTTGACTGGATAATAGTACGAAATATCATTAAAATCATTTTTATAACAGCTAGTAATAATAGATATTTCGGAACACCCAAAATTTCAAGAAGAAATTTCATAACAGGAACCTTTAATTCTTGTTTTAGTTTTGATAAAAGCACAACACTGTTTTATCGCTAATCGTGGACTTTACAATTTTGCAAGTATTGCGTAATTAATATCTAGATTATGTTTATAAGATGCTTGTTGTATTTATAAAATTAAATTATATTTTTTGAAATTTCTGGTAATTTCCTTTTAGAAAATATGTCTTAAGAGTTAAATTTTCGAAATTGAACGACATAATGTAGAAATGCACGCTCTTCCCTTCGGTTATCTGTGGAGCTCATGTAAGTTTGGATTTAATATTATTTCTATTTTTATGATTTTTAAATTGACGCTAGATCACAAGGTTTACCCTTGAACAGTGATGGGCCATGTACCTAATCGATTTAGAAAAATCTTTTAAGTATTTATTTTTAACAGTTAAAACGTACTTCTTGAATCTCAGCTATTATATTTTAACTAATCGAAATTCTGTTGAAGATCTTTGACCAGATAACTTTCCGGATTATTGTGAAAAAAAAATGTACAGAGGTCGTGCACTCGCTCTTGTCGCTTCGGTTAGGTTATTGGCAGATCCAGAGGTGAATTATTATTTTAAATTTTCTTATGAGTTTTCAATCGGCGATAAATAATGGGGATTACCCGTGATGGATCGTGTATTATAGGGGTAATCGATTTGGAAAAGTCTTGACGTTCTAAGTACCTATTTATGTTTAACAGTTAACGCGTACGTGAGGAATTATTTCCGACAAAAATAAACCACAATAATACAGAACTTACCATGTTTAATGGTTTATTTTATTATATTATGCGAGAATAATTGATTTTAATTTCGAACATTTACATTGAACTGCTGCTTATTAAAACAACTGTGCTGCACTGCTGATGTTGTATGAAATAAAAAATATGAACAGAACAATTATTTATACCGTAACATCGATCATTAGTAGTGTTACAAACTAAAATGGAAATTGTTTCCCAACTGTCATTTGAATACGCCGAGTTAATCTGACAACATTTGGACCGAAAAATAAAACGCAAATTATAATATTGTACACTGAAAAGTTTTATTTGAATCTATATATATTTTGTATGACTTTCTATACAACAGTATCGTGGATAAAATAAAAGTTTTAAGGGTCTAATAATTCTCGGAACAATATTTGAGGATAAATAGAAATGTAATTAATTTGAAAATTAATTATTGTTTAGTGATTTTTCGTATGTTAATTAATACTATATGACTTATAAAACTTAATAACATTAAAATATCTGATGATTGTTTTTTTTTCTGTTACAGGTGAGTGAATTTTCCGATGTGATATTTTTTGTTTATCCAAGTTACCTTCAAGTGGCGGCAGGCTGAAAAATAATTTATTTTAAATACACATAGCCGGAAAAAAGTAAATGAAATTGTTTGCTAATGTTTTTGTTTTGATTGCATTCACGATATTACAAAACAATATTGTTTTTCGCTTAGAGTGTTTGACCAGCCATAGTTTATTTAGTAGATGTTAACATTTTTTTTTTTTTTAATTACAATAGAACATTCTTATAGAATAAACACAGTATACGTTTTATATGTAAATAAAGTAATCACAATCAATTAAAACATTTCAATAGTAACTAAACTTAACCTAATCTTAAGAGTATGCTCAAGGTAGAGTTGAAATTATAATTTATATAATATGTATAATATATATATTATTTAATTATATTATACTTTTAAAATGATGTACTTACCCTAAAAATAAAATGTTTTTTCATCATAATCATTATTCACCCTAATAATAATATAATTACATTAGACTGTTGGTAACCATCATTACCGAGTGCACTAATAAATATTATACATTTAGGCCCGCGTTCGTAAGATATCACATACAATGTATTATGGATAGTAATATTGTAAAAGTGGTTTCATTTATGAAAATAAATAAATATATTTTCGTTGTTGTATACAAATTAGAATATGCTATGTTATATACGTAAATATTAAAATATGAGGTGTTTAAGCACAAAATTATAAAAAAACGATAGTCGCTCAGAGATTCCATTATCGTTAACCTTGCATTCACGTATATAGTTCAAGACGAAATCAATGACGATGACGATTTCGATACATACTTAGAGAACACATTTATTTAAAAAAACAAACTGAAATCTTCGCAAAAATGTTCAAATGTTTTATACCCTCTTGTGGAGTAGTTACAGTCACGATTAAAATCAGTTGCTTACATGCGTTAGAAAACAAATAACGCATTGTGGTTGTCTGTTTATATAAATGCTGAAAAAATATGCGTTTGGGAATTTAGAACACGCCAATCCAAGTCCAAGAGACATATTGCACTGTTGTCGTAATAATATATAATGCGGCTAGATGATAAAATCACAAGACCGTAGAAGTTTCGACGTAATTTTGTTATCGTTTATGTATTAAACAAGTAATATAACTATGGGAAAATAAACCACATAAACGTCGGAGACGGCCGCGTTTATTGTTATTATTATTATTGTTATTTTTTTTAAATATTCTATAAAATATATTTTATGCATACAGCCATCCACAAACTAGAATAAACTACCTCCGAGTTGGGCACAACAACAATATATGAAATGAAATAGTGAACAATTTACGGCACATAAATTTTGATATCCAATAACAAAAACCGTTTTCTTCGTATGAGCACATATTCGTAAATTTAAACAATGTTTTTTTTATTGGTTCGACAATAACGATCTATATATATTATAACCTCATAAATATTAAAATAATTGTATGTAATATTTACTGATGCAAACAGTGTACTATACCGTATATAATATTTATTTTTCAAGTGGAAAGCCATTCGCTCGAATCGTCGTACCTTCATAGACGGCAGCGCTATAGACATATTATTATTAAGATTCTAAATGGGGGGAAAAAAATAAAACGTTTTAAAACGCTTGAAAATATGATGTATTCCATAAGACTGTGAACGCATTTGTGACTGCATACAAAGATAAGAATAACATTTTTGGCGTTTTATTATACTCACAGTCGTAGTCTTTGCATCGAATAACGACGCCGGTAGAGCCGTGCTCGAATATTCGCGTAAACACGGTGGAAGTATTTGGCCTGAAATCCGTTCTTAAATAATTCGGTTAATAACACTACGCCGATGATGGTAGGTACTTGAAAATACTTTGGGTCATTAATCATTTAGGCGAGTTGCCTCTTAGATCTCTCGCTCCGGTCAAAATGTAAATTCGGCCAAAATCAAATTGCACGAGACGTGCTTGTACGTATTTACCTATATTATATAAATATAATAATATTATATTATTAATGACAAACACAGCTCTGGTATTGTTGGGAAATTCGATATTGCTGTGACTCGAAAATGTTTCGTTTCATTTTTCTCCCGACGTGAACTAAGTACTATATTATCATAAATGGCCCTCTTCCATTGCGCAATTACAAGCTTGCGCACAAACACCATCATGGACGTGATAATAATATTGTTAAACGCAAGTCGTAATGAGCGTCATATTTATTTGAGAGCAGTGTTGGTGCAACATGAAAGTTTCAGATTTAATTACTAGCTGTTACGATTAGAGTAATATCAGATGCCGATACCGTTTTTAATTTTTATTGCGACCAATAGCAGATATAGAATAATTAGATAAAAATCATTTTTAAAAAATTAGGGTTTTCCGATCCATGTGAATTCATCGGAAATCCCGTTACTCTGTCGGCCTGTTTTGGAACCTAACTCCTATCCGTCAACATTAAGAGAACATAGTGTTAATATGAATAGTATTAATTGTTTTTAATGGTTCGATTGGTCCACCCTGATTGTTGTTTCGAATGTATGATTTCAAATAGGTACCTGGAATAACCCGATCACGGGAATCTATTGCATCTACTATATTATTACATCCTGTAAGAAGGAAGTATCGAGCAGATTACCCTTCATTAAGAAAAAAAACATGTCTTTAGTCAACTGTCTATCGAGGAGTAGTGAGTCCCATTTATAGCTTTTCTTGTATTGATTATAGTAGTTAGTAATAGTAGGTACAAATAGTCTATTATGAGGTTATAACTTTTTAAATTGATCTTTGTATAATATAAGTTCTGCTTCCTGGTCTTTCGCTCATCAACTCCCCCCCCCCCNCCCCCCCCACAGGGGCTTCACCCCGGGATCTGAGTGTCATCCCTTTATATTTTGAACTTAAAATATGTTTAATTTAAAATTTAAAAAAAAAAATTTGTGGAAGATAAAATTTAAAAACATATTTAAATAAAAAAGAGTTTTATAATTATTTAATTTACAAAAATGATAATAATATATTTATCTGTTGGTTATTGCATCGTCAAAGTTATACAGTCGAATCACAATAACTAACAAGTTGAATTTTAAATGCTTTGTAATTAAAATTAATTTTTATTCCTCTAGAGGTTCGAGTTATCGAGATTTGACTGTGTCATGCGAAAGATAAAATATACGAAACTTTATTATAGAGAGATATGACGTTTACCTTTATGTTTAAAATATTAGTGTCAGAAGCTGAATGTCAATTTTACCTAAAAAATGGAAAAATAAAATAAAATAAAATAATTTATATTCACGACGGTATACTCGATTTGTCATACACCTAGAGATATAAAAAATAAAAAATAACATTTTGGCCGATTCACATTTAAAACGTTCGGTGGACTTTCGTATTTGGTCGCTCGCAAAAATAATATTATGTCGGAATGCCTAGAATAGTTGTACACGTATAGTACGCATATTATGCGAACCGTGTGAAGATCGGCAGAGTAAAAATAACGCGGAGCGGTGACATTTATTTTCTTATTTAGTGGGCGTTTTATATACGGAATTCGTCCGCTCGTCTGCGTAAGCGGCGCGTTTTAAAACTCTAATAACATTCGTCCTGTACGATAAAAGGTCTCTTACACAATAGCTTACATTATTATATAGAGTTGACGGTTAAGTTGTTCGGCCAACAATTAAATCTTCTCCCTAAGATAACACAACAGTAGTAGTTTTCCCAGATAATTCCTCTGTAAACCTAAGAATGAATTAATAACAACAGAACCCCTTTATTTCGAAACCACAAACAGACTATACCACCGGCGTGTCCTCGAAGTCCTGCTAAACAAATGAATAATAATATAGTCATATTGTTATTAGTAATTTCGTGTCTAGTACCTACTTTCATAATTAAATTTATTTTCGTATATACACTGCTATAAGTACCTATTAACTGCAGTAGTATAATTTAACTGTACGCGTTAAAATAATTATTATGACCATCGTTCAATCGGCTGTATTCAATTAATTTCAATTTTTGAACAATTTTAATCCTTCTTCTAGTTATATTATTTAAACTGATTCCGAAAAAATTATTCAAAATTATTTTCTTCTGTGCTAATATCAGAACAATACATTTTTTTTTTAAAAAGCTATCATTATTTTTAAATACAATTTTCATTTAGCATATTATAACGTACTTTTTATATTTCATATGGCAAACTTTCATAAAAATATAATATTATCTTTATTGTTCATGCCTAAAAGGAAAATAATCTGCTTATTTTTTCTCGCTAAATTTGTTTTTCCTTAATTATTTTGAACATCATGGCCAAATGACCAATTTATCAATAGTCTTTTTTATACAATACCTATTGCATTGAATATAGTTGAGTTTATAATTTAATATTAAATATTCAGTTAAGTTTTATAAAAAAAATGTTATTTCAAAGCATGACATTAAAATTGGGGATTGCTTCGCATAAAAAAAAAACAAGTATAAAACTTTAAAATTAATTTCAATAGAACCTATACTATTTTATACGGAGAAATATATATGCCTTTAAATTAAAAAAAATTAAAAAAATGTTTTATATTTTCTAGTGGCCCGCCATTAATTGAATTAGGTATCTGGTGACACATTATTATGCCCCAGTTGAAGTTATACAGCATTGAAATTGGACGTATAGCTGATATTTAATGCATTTTTTTATAATAAGTTGTAATGAAAATAAACTATAGTATAATCGTGTAGACCGGAGATTCTCAAACCGCTGAGCACCGCCCAAAAGTGGGTTGTGTAAAGTTTTGAAATATAAATATTATTAATTTTATATTTTAAGATATTTAGAACATTAGATAACTATGAAAAAGAAGAGATTAATTAATGTATAAACCTAATACAAGTATGTGTTACAGAATTTTTCCTGTAACTATAGTGTAGGTACATATTTTATTACTTTTCATTGACCTCAACGATTTCAAGTGTAAAAGTGACGTGTCTTCACGACTCCACTATACTTATAATTACCTCAAAGGTATAGCCACGAAAGAAAAAAAAGGTCAACAGTGTGTTGTCATTAGCCTTACTAAAAAAATTGTACAAAAGAAGTCGGACCATAAAAAGTTTGAAAACCGATGTGACGTGGACAATTCCACTCAGCGAAATATAATTATATTATATACCGTGTAAAAAAATATGAAAATATAAAATTGGTATTACTATAAATAGAGAAGAAAATACGAGATACGTGGATCCCATAATATTATCATCGGATAATCTGAGACATATAATAACAATAATAATAATATAAAAGTATATAACCATCGCTTATACGCACATGCGCATCACATTATCCAACCTGTCAAAATGTTATCTCGGCGCACTAAATAATATAATGTTTAATGCATGACTGCATGGGTTGCTTAGAAATTCCTACCAAAGATTTGAAACGCTGAATTTATTTCACGAGTTTTTCTATAAAATGAGATAACTATTGCTGAGTAAATTTAAAAAACACTGTAAACAAAACTACACGCCATGCATTTAATAAATCCTATGGAATTGTAATGTGCAAATGCAAATATTAGTAGTCTGACTTGAGTCGCTCGGAACTTATTATATTGTATAGGATGCAACTACGTATCCCTTCGAAATACGGAATGTTATTTACACATGTACAATTGAAAATGATTTAATTTTTTTTTAATTACAATTTTAATATATTATACAATAAAATGCTATGAAAATGTATGTTTGTTCCGAACGATCAATAATAATATAATAAATGATTCATTCATCCGTTTTTATAATGCATTTTTAAATTATACAAACAAACGTGACAATTACATTGCTTATTAAAAATCGTTTGTAAACGTAGCCTTAGAGTAGGTAGGTATAAAAATAAATTCTGTAACCGAATTAAACGTTCTGTATATTATAGGTTTTTTAGCGGATACAAATTTAATTTCAATTTGAAAAATATTTTGAGCCTTAAAAAATTAAATGTATTTAAATGGGTTTAGCGTCATAACTGTTATAACATATATATTTTATATTGTTATAATATCACATATTTGAACTTACCCATTTTTTATATCGTCTATGAAATACATTTTCTATTTATTATCGGATCCAACTGTATTCTGCAAAACAAAACGAAAATGATTTTGCACGAAAACAAAAACCTACAAAAATGTCATATCTGGAATAATACGATGATGTATAGTTTGCGTGTATTTATAACGAGAACAGAGGAAGCTAAAAACAATAGGCTAGAAAAAAATGGAGTTTTTATAAAACTGAAAATATTAAAACGCGATTGAGTTGGTTAGGAAAATAATTATGTATGAATAAAAAAGAAATAAAAAATAATCAGGCTCCTAACTACTAATTCAGGGAACCTAACTCTGTAACAAGCTTCTAACTCGGAACAAATTGTAAACGGAATTAAGAAATATTTATAATTTAATATTAATGGCCGTCAATATTATTGTTATTTATGCACAAGAGGAAGCTCTATCTCAACCCCCCTCCCCCTACACTTCATGTAACCATACGACTGCAAACACGAATAACACATATTACTTATGTTATACAATCTAAAGGTGGGTGGGTTTAAGAAAAAAATAAATTAAAAATAAGTTAAATTAACGTTCAATAAGTTAAGTCGTACAAGTTAATAGGTAATTAACCAAGTACAATATACTTACCAAACTCTGAAAACGCTATTTTAATACGGGAAAAAAATATTAACTTAACTCGGTTAGAACAGAGAAGGTTAACTATTCTTTAACTATACAACTAGATAGTGTGAATTTCTTGTTTTTTTTAAAAATTATTTTTAACACTTTTGTTTCAAAATTATGTATCAAAGAATATTAGTTATTTTATTTTAACTTATTGTTGTGCAACTTAGCCAAGTTGTTATGATGTTTATGTATCCTATATATTACCTTAAAAGCTAAAAAAAAAAATTAATGCAAATATTCCCAAGAAATATAAAAGTATGTCGTCCAATCAATCAAATGTGACATAATAAAAAAGCATATTATGTATTTTTTAAATTGCATTATTTCATTGTTCATTCAAAATCCACTGTATTTTTTAATAGATTGTTAATAAAAACTATATGTTACATATTCAATCGTTTTTGTGACAAGTGACACTAACAATAATACCAACCTATTTGTTTGTGTACCGGGGAGGGGTGTATATAACATGTATGACACCTTTGAGTAGCATGGTCGAATATTGTAAATCTAATAGTAAGAACAATTTATTTTTAAAAATGTTCTTTGAAATATAAAAATCCAAGAAAAATGTCGGTAAATAAATAATAATACATCTACAGCTAAAAATGCAAAAATTGAATATAACTCACTTCTTTTGTCATACCAAAACAGATTTAAAAATTTTTCCTGCGATGTGTGCAACTAGATCAAAAAAGAAATATGTAAAAGCTAAAAATATCCTTAATCCTATGTTGATGTTACAATGAATATTTTAACAAGTTAATGTACAGAGATTATTCGAAAATCAACTGATTAGTCAAGTTAAAATAACTTTTCAACTAGTTGACGGTCCCCACATTTACCTATTTATAATACCATAAAAAGGACATCGAAGGGGTTAAATTTTCATAATGGATATAAACTATCAGTGCTAAATATTGTGGTTAGTAAAATAATCTCGAGTTTGGTTATTCTATTGGGCTTAATGTTTTTTTTTTAATAAACTTTGCTAAACTCACTCAGGCTATTGTTGAACCATGAATAATATAATCTGATTACATTAAAGTTTGTGTTATTATTTCCACAAAATAAATACGACGAGATACAAGACTCACAGAGAACATGGAACCATTCAACCTTAACAACTGCGCTCTTGCAGCAGTGTACATCTACAAATCACAATACCTACAGAGCTGTAAGAAGAGATGAATTTATTGAAAAAAATTCATCATGAAAAATAAACGCACAAGACTTGTATAAAAAGATAATTTCGTTTGAACGAGTTTATAGTAGTCAATAAACAATAATATATAATATTTACGTCAATACAGGGACGTGGGTTCCAACGTGGCCATACCTCGACCTTTTTTGTTCGGGGGTGACGGGGTGTGGTGCACAATTTTGTTATTAGCGAAACAATATCGCAAAAGTTATGATATCGGCATGACTGAAAGTTATTTAAACACCGTTAAAACGATAATGAAAATAAAATTGAACGGTGTCCAAATAAATAATGTCTCCGTCGTACAACGACGTCACAATAATATTATATAATATATTAGTGATTTCGTTTTGAGGGAGAAAACTTTGATAATAACATAATATCTTTTGGCATCAAACACATAATTATTTGCTAGGGTTTATTAGGAGTAGCTTTTATTTCTTCCGTCGTTTACCGGCTGCTCTTGCTGTATATATATATACATTTTAAAACTTCTCTCCCCCTCCGTCCCTCACTGTGTCTCACTGTCTCTATCTATCTATCTATCTATCTTTGTTTTCATCTCTCTCTCTCTCTCACTCCTACAAATCCACAATCGACAAAGGCGCTCCGCGATTATCGAGGTCAAACCGACTGGCCAATTTCAACGGATATGCGTGAATCGATAATCATCAACGGCGGATTAGACGGAACCAGTGCGCCCGGTGGTTAAGCGAAAGCTTATTTTTATATTATTATTATTGTTATTATTACGGTCGAATTTAATATGTTTAATGAAAAGTTTGAAAATACTCGGATTTGGTCTTATTGTTTCGCCAAAACAACGCATGGTGAAAACCTTGAACGAACGGACCCACAAAATCTTACGTCATACTACACAGTGAGTGTTGGTAAAACAATAATTATGACAAAAACAGCCTACTCGACGAAGTAGAGTCAAAAAATCATCATGTTTCCCTACTGTAAAGTTATATTGTCCATATATAGTCTTGTCATTTTTCGTTAGGTAAGGTTAGATATCTGTCGTCCATAACTGCAGGTTGTATTTTCCATCGCTTCTCTGTGACCGTGGAACGATTTTTCGGCTACTATAATGGGGAAAATATTTTGTGTCATATTTCCACACGTGCTCCACTACGCAGAAAATATTATTATGGGATATTAATTATTGTTGCATTTCTACCATTATTAAAAACATTAAATTTCAAATTAAAAACAGCTCTTGTTTTCGATATAATGAAATTAAAATTCTGAAAATTTCGGTTTCGGACCCCTTCATGGGTTTGTTATAATCGTGGATTTTGTCGTGGATACACTATGTGTAGATAAGTAAGCCAAACCAGTGTGGTATCTAATGTTGGTTTATCATTTTTCAAGCCTGTCTTCGACGAGGACGTTTTGTGATATGTACTCGTGTTCCATTATATTTAATATGTACGTAACAAAATGTTGGTATTGGTAACTACAAGAAGACGTTAAACATATTCAACTTTAGAAATTTCGTACAGTGGAAACCTGACATTATTGGTGGAATTTTTTTTGAGCATTGTAATTTCATGATTATTATCGATCGTCCCAACCATTTATTCTTTCTATAAATAATTATAACATACTCAGTGTTTGTTATTTGACATCAATATCGACGTAATAGGAAAACAGACAAATAACAGCAATAATAACTGTTAGGACTTGGGATTTTAAACATCAATAATAATTATATATTATCATATCGAGTACATGTTAGTAATTCCACAACCATGTAATCATGTTTTTGGGCAATTATATGTGGTCAAATCATTCCGCAGTTTCTGGATGCACACCGATGATTACAATCATAGATTTCAATCAACGGATTTGTTTGATGTATATTATTACATAAAAGTTCGTAGTGCGTACATTTCTTGATTAGCTTGTCATCAAAGTCTGAAATTCCAAATCGATTGTGCATACCGATTTCGGTCAATATACACTGGATTACGCCGTTATGTAGGTCAGTATTTAAATTCAATATAATTAAACATTCATCCAACATTATGTTGACACACGTCAATTTAGAGATATTCTTGGCTGCTCTGAGAGTATTTACTATCGTCGTACCGAACGTCGGCGACGAGTGTGTGTGTGTGTGTGTGTGTGTGTGTGTGTGTGTGCTTATAGTGTGTTATCGATCTACACGATTGGTGAATGATAAAAAATACATTTTACGTACGACAAATGTGCCCCAAACTACACATATTTACACATATTCGTTGATAAAATATTCGGACATCGCATCTTCATCGCATCAAATATACTGACAGGCGTCCGCCTGGTAACGTGGTTCATACCGTGTAGGTATCGTAGCTGTACAATTTATGTTGTTATGATGATAGGTATTATTCGAAACTTGATAGACTCCCGGATAATTCGATGCACGCATTTATCTTGGAACATGTACAATCAAATCCAAGTGCTTATTTATTAATGAAATGTATTTTTCCACTTTCGAAATAGTTGGAACCAAACAATACTTTGAAATTGTGAAAATATAAATAACATATTTTGATTGACACAACTAGTCAATGTAAGTGAACGTTATACTTATCTTTCTTGTTAAATGGTATGGTAATTAATTTTCGTGTAGTATGAACGTTTGGTGGCTATCGAGTCAAGTCCTTCTCATACTCTGTTTGTGTTTAGGGAATTATTGATATTAGACCGAAAGATATTGTTTTACTCCGTAGTATGTGGTATATCAATCTGTAAGGTGCGAAACACAAAATTAATTGTACAACACAGACTGTAAGCCAAATAACTATCTTTGGAAATAGCATGCTCTAAAAAAACACTGTTAATGGTTTAGTTCACAAACATATTATGCTGAAAAGTTTTGTTCTTAAAAAATCGAAGTACATGAGCTAATCGGTTAATTTACTAATGAATGTGTACACGGATACCTGTACTTCAGCATTATAAGAATCGATCCAAACATGTTCTTATGTATGTTAAAATAAATAATTTTTTTATGGAATATTAAATATATAAAGTTGTTTCAATATCAAACACTTGCGAAATGTACGAAAATTATAAAATAAAACCGAAAACGACCACGAAACTTTTTGAGACACAATGAAGAGCAAACATATGTTAGTTTTCTTGTATACAGTAATGCCAAGTGAGTATTTGGTGACTGCTGTCGATAATTTATGAATAGATTTATCAGTTTGAATTTTTGACAGCTCAAAAAGTATAACAAAAGAATACTTATCAAAACAAAACAAATACATTTTCACAATTCAAATTTTAATTAATTACAAATTTAATATATTTAAACTAGCTAGGGAACGTAATTAGAAATTACTTAAGTAATTAAATTACAGTGTACATCAATGAACACTACCACACACACACACTACCACACACACACACTAACCTAGTTTTAAAGTTTTGAAAAAGTACTGGATTTGCATTATAATACTCTTAGACAGGCACAATTATGGCTAATGTCGGTTAAAAAAATGCCTTCTGGATAATACCAAACACTATGCAATTATGATGATGCCGAGATATTATGCCTACGACTAAAATCTTAAATGCACCGTACGTCTCTCTGCACCACTTTTGAACTCTACCAGTTTCCATATTATATAAATAGTTTTAATATGTTCGTTTGTCGATAACACCATCATATCGACTTTATTTGTTCGACTCAGAAACGCATTATTTGGCTATTTTTGGCGGCCGAGCGTTACATCATATTTTACACCTTGAAACCGTATTCGCATGAGCACAAAAAACCGCCACAGCGGTATACGACTTGAATCATTCACACAACTCAGATTAAATTAATTTGCCATTTCCTCTTCACGTGTTACATAACGAGAATAATCATTATTAATGAGTTCCCCAACTACGGTGGTTCTATTTTTTGCCCCGTCCTCAGCTTTTCTCATATGTCGTGCCAACGCATTTGGATACTTGCCCCGGTTTTTCACACACATTACTCATTATTATAAAATTATTTTTCGCCGTCTTAATTAGGCTCTTGCGTGTTGAGAATTTCCCTCCTCGATGTTCACACCGGCGGTTGTTTCAGTTTGCGTTCGGTGAATTTATCTCTCGTGATAAAATTACCTAAAAACGACGTATAGGTATTTATATTATGATACATTATAATACGTGCACTTGAGCGTAGGCGATTAAAAACTATGTCGATCGTTTTTTTACTTTTCTTTTTTTTGCTGCTGGAGAAAGCCCCTCTATTTACATTTATACTCGCCCTTGCAGTTACACCTGGACCAAAAATCAAGAAAACTGAGGAATTAGTAGAATACGTGTTTATTATTCTAGCGCTGGTGGTCGGAGGCCGATAACTTGCTATAGTGCAATATGACATTATTGTGTTTAGTTTTATTGTTATACTTATTTTGTGTTACGCTGTTTACAGTAAATCGAGCGCATGTAAACAGAAAAAGCATTAAGATAATTTGATATTTCGATTAAACACTTCTTATCTCACTCCACCATATTACTCGATGTTAACGCGTGTGAAATCGATTGCGCGATTAGTTTTGGAACGTAGTTATTGTACACGAGATTGTGGATGAAAAAAACCAGCCAAGAATATTATAGTTGCATAAAACGCACACGGAATCGTTGTCAAGCACTCGTAACTCGTATAGGACATTATTATAATAAATGTATTGATATTCGCTCAGTGCCGAATGTTTGTACATGTTTTATTAAAGTTCGTTTTCGCCCCGCAGCCATTATGCGTACGCATACAGTTGTAGTGTTGTGCAACTATTCCCAATCAAAAATTATATTATGAAAACAACAACAATATCACTGTCGCGTTCGCCAAATGTATAGTAAATCGGACAAAATTATACTCATCGCGGTGCGCATCTACGACAGGGAATAATAAGTTAACGACACGTATTCTGTGCGTCTTGAGGGTAATAATATTATTATTTGTAATTGTAAAACGGTACAATCACACGTTCCGCAGACTTGCGCATTAATAACCATTAAAGCCGCGGGGCTGTTTGCAGTGCAGTTCCTATATTATATATTGTTACGTACACAATAATAAACTCTTTTCAGTTGATTTCCTCGCAGCTGCTAAGTTTGTAAAATAATGTACGTACCAATTATGATATGAGAACACGTTATACCCGAGCTCGGACTTTTTATCACACAAACATTTACACAACATCGTGCTTTTACTTATTGCTAATTAAACGAGAGCTGCACTGTTGTGTCGTAACTATGAAACAGCGCCTCGAGTGTATGAACGGCAGCTAACGTTCGCGAAAGTAACTCGAGTAGATTTTAATTATTGCAAACTTTTATTAATATAAATAATAATCGCTCGCGAATTTAATTAAAACGTGTAACAATAAAAAAAAACTTATCGCGTACGGAGTTATTATTATTATTATTATTATAGGCATGTGTAGCGTTACAATACCCACCCGTACCTACCCACCCATCTACTTACATCAATACCCGCTGAATGCGACATCGTGTACTCGTCGTTATTAATATATTAAATTGCACTCGACCGATTTTCGGTTCGCGTGTGGTAATGCCATAAAAACACTTTTCGACGTGCACGTCGTTTAGTTTATACTGTTTAAATTATTATTATTATTATTATTATGCGTAAGCACCTCTTCCGCAGTGGACATGCCGTGTGCGACCGGCAGAAGAATACAAGCAGCTCACCCATATTTATTTGTATGATTTGTGGCAAACTTAACTTGTTTTAGTTTTATCATAATAAAATACCCATTACATGTCCACAAAAACATGACACGAATATTACGCTCATTTTTTTGAAACTATTATAATGATTACATGTAACACTAAGTAGGACAACGCATCGCTTTTTTTGAAACTCCGGTCGTTGTATTGTCCGATTATAATTATTTATTAAACATACTTTTTGGAATTTAATTTGCTTAATATAGAGCGTGTACAATAAGTGTATAGTATAATATTTTGAATATTATTATGTATACTATACTGTATAACGTACATATTTGTGTTATGTTTAGCGTTTGTCTAGCTATAATTATTAATGAACCAAAAAAAAAAAATGTGTAAATGATATGTTCCTATTGAAATGCATATACTTAGCGATAGTAATATATTACTTTGATTTTCGTTTACGTAATTCTTAAAATACCTATATGACACTTACAATCACTGAGCCATTTTAAAAGCACATCTATAAAAATATTAACGCAATATTCTGAATAATTCACTAGTGCGCCTTAAAATATAATACTTATTTTATTATGTTGGATTGGATTCCGGAAGCTGCAGCACGAGTTCAGCCGGCCTGAAATCAAATATTTTACAACAATGTGAATATCTGGATAGGAGGAGATAATACTCGCGTCAGGGGGGTAAAAATATCGAAATAAGTGGACGGGCGGCGTAGCACATATTTTATATATATAACAATAATACAATAATATCATACTAAAAGGCCTGTTGCTTTCTGAATTGTACAAGAGGACCCTTAACCGTAGTATTATTGTCGTAGTGCTCGCGGGGTAAAATCCACTGACAGGATTATTATTTTCATTTTCCTTAAAAGCCACTATGATAAATATATATATATACGAAGGTACTGCTCTGGCTGGTTTTCGATAAACGACGTCTCCGTTAGACGTTATGACATTAAACGGTTGCGTCCTTTTCTTTCCTTCTTTTTATTTCCGACTATTACGATGGTTATGCAGTTTATCGTTTCTAAAGACTATACTTTATTTAATAATATTCAATTTATCATATTATTAGATACGACAATAACAAATATAATAAATTGGTGAAGTTAAAATTAAATTATGTGAAAAAAGACGATTTGACTTGCATTTATTATTATTATAATAATATAGGTACCTTTAAATTCATCATTGATTCAAAAAAAATTTAAATTCCTAGTAGACTTAAGAGACAAATATTATGTCGTAAATGACATCTGAGCTGAGAAAGCACGAGTTAAAGAAAAAAAAATGACCTCTAGAAAATCCAAAATAAATATTCTTCATTGCATTTTATCAGTTTTTTTTACCAGCCAACACCATTTCAGTTCTATAACTAATGGATGACCCAAGGAATAATAAAATGTCTTAAAAACTAAATTTACAAAATGATTGGGTTTTGGAAGATGATTGATGATATTTAGAGCGAACACACAGTGAAATTAAATGCATTTGATGTTGTTTTGTTGTTATCTCAAGCATGGAATGAAAATATAGTAGAACGTACCTTCAATAAAAAAAAATATAAAATGTTTTTATCATGCGGGATAGGTATTTTACGGTACAAAGTTCGTTCGGATATCCAATAAAACAAGTCTACCTACTTTAAAAAATCGTGGAAGTAAACAGTGAGGTACCTAATGCAAGCATATTTACTGACCAGGAAACTCAATATTCGAACAGATGAGATAGAAGACGAAGATAGTGTAAACGAATAGAGAACATAATCATTTAACGGTTGATGGAATTTATATTTGGATGCACCATTTTATGTCCCTAACTGTAGATAATAATGTAAATATTTCATCTTTAGAGATAATATAGATTTAAATCAAAGTTTTGATTCGCTGAAACAAACCTTCCAAACAACATTTTTATAGGTAAGTCGACTATACAATAAAAACATCAATGTTTTTTTTTTCATAAAATAATAAAAACTATGCTATTATCCATACTATTATAATAAACATTTTGTATATTAAATATTAATTCGTGATATATGAGATTGTAAGTTAAAAGTGTATTTTAAAGCTTACTAGTTGATATAAATAAATTGAGAACTTACCTATGGGCTATGAGAAGGTTCGAAAGCACAAAAAATAATTTTTAAAACAACTTGTAATAATGTAGAAAATTAAATGTTAATCATATATTTAATTGTATAGCGTACGTTTTATGATTATTTTTTTTTATATAAATATGTATGATAAGTGATTATCTACTATTATATCCAGACACTAATATTGTCGGCAAATAATATTTAATAATAAAAGTGTATTGGAGTCCTCGGTTAAAGCTATCGGAGTCAGCTCTGTGTAAAAAAGGGCAATCATTTAGGCAATTTCTAGTTATACTTGGCTTGGCGGTCGTAAAATAAACCGTACGAAAAAATAAAATCAAACCAATTGAACGATCAAAAATGACTTTACAGGAAAAACGATCACGTCATCAAGTCGGGTTTTAATCATTTTTTTTCTCTCTGAAAAAGGAAAACTTATTCAGGTCGCATATTGGACTCCTACAAAATAGAGTTAATAAAATCACAATCCAATCCGACTTGCATCTCTTTGTCAGCTTCAAAATGAAAATGATAAGAATTATCAATATCAAACTTTTTCACGAGGCTTGAGGGTTTTTCCAGCGAAACAAGTTTTCGAAAGGTGCTAAACATATTGTGTCGGTTCCGATACGCTTAATCGTGAAAATTAATCAAATCTCTTATTTATATAATGTTAAGATTTCGCAACAACTATAATAATAATAATAATTATTATTATTATTATTGTTGTTGTCAGAATTACACACGCCTCAACATCCAGTAAAAGTAATAATAATAATAACAATCATATACACTCAAATGCGTACGCTTATAAAAGCACGAGCGATTGCGTAGATAGGTACCGGTTTTATGGTGGTCGTAATAATTTCGGAGACGTTCTACGACCGCATAAAAACGCCGATATGCCGCGTGCGAGTACCAACGATATTACTATCGACGAGTTGTGACCGTAAACATTTATCGTCTCTACGTGAAAACAGGTAAAGATCGTACCATTACGATATCATATTAATTTAAAATTTAAATAAATATAATAATATCACGTGGCTTGGTGTAAAAATAATGCAAATGTTCCATCTAGACGAATTTTTGATTATTCGACCATAATGTCGTCGATGTTTGATTATTTGTGTTAAAACAGCTAATGTCTCTGATGCAGTACAACAAAACTAGTTCGCACATTGGCCATTTCGAAATTAATCAATTAATCTCATAAATATATAAATTACGGAACCAAACATTGTTATTAGGTTTCAATAACAACTTTAAGTTTTATGATTATTAAATAAGTATTTATTTTATATTTTAGTTTTTGGCCAATGTCAAATAAACTAATAAATAGTAATATTTATTATCCATCAAGAATAAGGCTATTGTGAAAATAAAGCAAGTACATTTTCTGGTTTCGTGAAATACAAACGATTCACGAAGTTAAGAATGAAAAAAGATAATAATAATAATAATAATAATAATAATAATAGTCATCGAATTTCCAAGACTTAACGTTACGCCCATAAATATTGATATCATTTGTTTTGAAAATTGATATATTTTAAGGTTCAATTTGCCAACAACGTTCTTTTTTGACATTGGCCCTGTTCGGCCCTTGCACCAGTTTGGTGACACGACGTCCTATTACAATTAATACGCATTTTTCACGTTAAACCTCAACATGTGTCGTATATAATCGCGTGTATCGTTTAGGATTAGTCTTGAAACGTCGTCGAGCTTAGTATCGCCGTTTCAACTACGATACCTTACCGTCGTCATCGCGGCATGTCGTTTATTATTGTTATTTCGAACTGTGGGCCGAATAATAATGCTGTGCGCGTCTTACGGAGGGGAGAAATGTGGGCGAACATGCTCGGTGAATCGTCGCCCCGTACGCCATTTCACACAGTCGACCGTGTTTTACATAATATTATACCGCGGTATGGTATACAGGTGTATGTGGAGTTTTTTTTTCAATCCTAACAGGCACACAGAGGCGAGCCGCATTTATCACGCGTCGTTCAGCCGCAGATACGTGCCGTGTTTCCCGTTTCGGTAACGTCGATCTGACCATCGCGGAATTAATTAGGCGATACGACATACATTATGGATTTTTGTAGTCTCATAAATAATGGGAGCAGAAACCGACCGCGGTCGAGTGTTCTTCGAGGGTGTGCTTTTCGTTGTATTTTATTATTTTTTTTTTTACCGCCTACAAATTTCGCTGGGGACCTTGCACGGTATGAAAAACAAAAAACCGTCGTTCTCTTCGGGGAGCATGTTATTTACCGTGTATAATCACTCTCTCGTCGAGTCCCAGTATCTCATAATCCGTTGAAATGGGACGTTAAATATATTATATTGAAACATCTTGAGTTATCGACGATCAGTGGAAAGATAAAAATGTTGCAAACAATAAGTATGTGCTTAACTTTAAGACCTTTCTAGTGATAGAATCGTTATAATGCTAGTTATTATTTTTTTTTTTTTAAGCAAGCTGTGTGTTTCATACAATTTCAAACACAGATCTAAAGTTTAATGTGAGGGGAAAATATTCATATTATAGATAGGTACATTTTTAGTACTAAATTATTTAGTATCCACCTCCAAATTTAGAAAATTACGTTTTGCTATAAATATTTGCACTTCGATGCACAATTTTACTAAAACAAAAAATATAAAAATGACACGTGGCATTATTTTAGAAACACAAAATATTTATTTACAACATGTTAAAATTATATCGTATCAATCAATAAATTTTGATTTAATTTTTAACCTGAACTAAAATATTAATCGGGACCTTCAAACCCATAATTAGTATTGGGTTAATTAGGGTCCATACTGAATAATAATCTGAAAAAAATATGCATGGCGTAAAAACAATATCGAATTAATAAAGAGCAAACTCAATATGATTATGTATTAAAGCTACAGGCTAGGCTTGAATGATGACATCGGGTAAAAAACTTGGGGCCGCATAAAAATGTTAGAATCGTCCAACTTAAATTTTCCAAAACCGTTAATACTTAATATGACATAGTAATCGGCGTTCTTTTCGAAAATAATTCTATCGTAAAAGTCAACTTATTCGAGGGGGTAATTAATATATTGGAACCGTGATCAATTTTTTTAATTTCGTGATGATACAACCAAAAATAAAGATACTGCACGTGATTTTCGGACGTACTTGGGACATTAAGTAAGGGTAATTTCCGGACACACTCTGTAAACTCCCCAGATCACAGAGTTCGTCAACGGATTTGACCGGGGGGGGGAGGGGGGGAATTAACATGACGTTAAAACGGAAAACACGATGATACCATACGTTGTATTCGGCCTGGTGTAGACGTAAAGGATTTTTTCGTATTATAAATGGTAAATTTTAATTTCGATACGATTGTAGTTCCCCGCGGTTGTTGATTACTGTCCGTGGACACAGACACACACACAAATTGTAACATGTAGATGAATCGTTATTCCGGGAGGAACAATTATATATACTATGTAGCGGCTAAAACACAATAACAATATATATTCAAAACACAACAAACAGCAGTAAAAGTCCGATTGAACGCATTTGCACGGAGGGAAATTTATCGGGATTTTAATTGTGTTACTCTTGCGTTTAAGGTGCAATCGATATACTGCTTTTGTACTGAGAACATATAAAACACGTAGGTATACATATATAATTTAGTTACGCTCACTATTGTTCTTTTATTTATTTATTTATTTATTTTTTTTAATTCGTTTTATTGCGAGAATTTCCGATCCGTCGTACTCACATAGTTCTCACATAAATAATTCAATTTACCGTGCTCGTAAACTATTATACACGTATAGGTATATAGCGCAGAGTTTCAAACGATTTTCGTTGTGTATATATACGACGTCCCGTCCAAAAAAACAAAAGAATTAACTCGATTTCTAATTTTAAAATGGTGTGCGCGCGCGCGCGCGGGCGCGTTTTATTGCGATGCGTATTTAATAATAAATTGTAGTCGGGCACATCACGTTATAGATACGCCGCCCAATAAACACATAACATAACATTGCAGTATAATGCTGAAGTGTATTGGAAACTTTTTCGGAGAAAACGATTCTGTAAAATGTCGTCGGGTAAATTAAAAAGTAATACGCGTTTTAAAACTCTCGGCGGCTGCTGCAGTGTAAGCTCGATAATTAAAAATCCCGAGGCGGGAAAAGTTTTGACCTTTTGTCCGTTCACTTTTTTTTCCGTATCGGCGCGTCCGAAACATCGATATTCTATATTTTAACGAGACGTCCTGTCGCGGTTCACAATAAATCGCGTCAGTACATTTTTAAAAACATTTTCAAAGCCCCCCGCAAAGACAGGAAGTTTCCGTCCCTCGCGCTTCTCCGATTTCCTCTATCGGCTTCCATCGTGTGATCCTCCGACCGCGATTCTCGTGTTTATTATTGAAAACATAATATATCTTATTACCCGTCTGTATAAAATATTTTCTACCATGACGTAATCTTACCGTGACTGCAGTATACATATTATACTGCGGTGCAGTCTTCTTAGGTTGGCTCTTTTAGTGTTGCAGACGTTCGGAAAACTCACCAATAATTCTGTCCAGCTTGTTTTAAGCATCTCGTGTTCAACCCAGAAGTTTTTTCTCATCGGTTTGTACTAACAGCGCCACACCGGATACAAGCTTCCCACGCAGATCATATCTGAAAAAAAAAAGTTCTGATAAAACGAATCGATTTGTGCCACGGAAAACTCACCCACACATGTTGACTAGAAATAAAAATAATTATTGTAATAAGTTGAAAAAGTAGTCCTCAAATAATAGCCTGACGATCTGCTCTGTTTTTTCCTTCAGCCATAAAACACACCTGAATGAACCCACTCACACGAGACGCCAACTCAGCCGTCAGTTCACTCAAATGGGCCTCTACGAGACCTCTTCCCGGTTAGCGAATCATTATTTTTGCGATCGTTAATCGCTCCATATTATACGTCAACAATTTAAACCCCGAGAGTACATGACGTATGCAGTTATTTAGATATTAAACCCTAAACATCCCCTGTTTACATTGAACACACAATCATTATTCATTGTACCAAACAGCGGTGGGATATTTGATCCCTTGAAATCGCCGTGGGACAAATCATATCGAAAAAAATATAAAATATTAAAACACTTTTCGATTGCAATTAAATTAAATTAACATTAGTGCATATTACATGATATTACTTTAAACGAACACGTATGATAATATTTATACATTATTACAATTTTAATAAGCGCCGACTTATAATCCGCTGCGGCGTTACACGCGTTATTTAATAATACAAAAATAATGTAATCAGGCGGAACTTTATAATAAGCGTCGGGTTAAGCCGATATAATGTTGTTCTAAATAGTATCTATTACATGTTATATTATGTACGTGTTTTGAATTTAACCAGAAAACCATTTTTATTGTGTGTGTGTAAATGTCGATGTGACAGACTATTCACACTGTGCTAGCATTAATTTGTGTAAACGTCAGTAAAACTATATTATAAATTATATATTCATTCACTGCGGTAAAGTTAAAAAAAAAATTTTTTTTGTTGATTAATAGCCCGCAGCCTTTATTATTATTTAATTTATATATATATATATATTTAATATGCACATTTGTCGGGTGTACGCGTTTTACAAATGACTTGTGATCACAGCTTAAAAATCATAAGCTATTTTTTTGCAATTCGATTAAACATTTGTGATGATTAAAATAAATATGTCATGTACTTTGCGTGAAACATTGATAAGCAAAATGACCCAAACATAGATTTTACATTTTCATGGAGCTAATACAAAACGTTTAATTTGGTGAATGTATTATATTCGTACTGTTTTTTTTTTTGCTATTGAGAGGACCAATGCATGTATCGGTTTTACAATAAAATATGCACTTAATTTTTTTGATGTTTTCTTTAATATAGAGTATGGTTTCTAGTAGAACATTTTTGATATCGGTCACATTTCAAAACTTATACTTCTTTTAGTTGTACACTTGTTCAGGAATAACGAATTTTTGTTCTGAAATGCTGGAAACCCGTAGAAACACTATAAAATTAACAAAGAATGCACTGATTTACTGTACGAAGCCGTTTATTTTTTAAACTGTAATTGTAATGCTCTCATTCATAATTTAAAATACTGAATCGCATCATACATTTTGGTGTAATCAACGGTTCTAGTTTGTTATGAAAATGTCATAAATATTTAATCTTTCCACATTTTATCATACTGTAAGAAGTATAAGTATACTTTCCCGAAAAATTGTTGAATATGAGCATTTATATTGGGATTTCTGGATGTCATTTTATGCATATAGTATCTCATAATCACCACTCTGTTCTGATAATATAATTTCTACCATTAAAGTCAAATGACCTTATCAAAATCTAGGCACTACCTGTAAAATAATGTCTAATCTAATAAGTAGTTAATTACAATTTAAAATAAAAATAAATATAAATATTCCACAGTATAAAATAAGTTTTACAACGATAATTATAAAACTAATTGGAATATTAAATTATGTTTCAATAAAAAATATTGACAAATATCATAAAAAAAATGTATATATAAAACTTATATTTAAAACATAAATTTGTATTTATTTTTTAAAATATACTAAAAAAGTTGCTCGAATATTAAGAATTTTTATTTTTATTCTATTATATTTTTACTGGATAGTTTAGTTATTTTCAGTCATCAACGTATTTATAGTGCCTACATACATGGATTACCCATTTATGTCTTGCATGGGAGATACTACTAAATTAATTTAGAATTCACTGAAAAGTGTATGATGATAAATATTATATATTTATATCAGTTATAAATGTTTATTATGAAATTTATGACTATTTCAATGGAGATATTTCAAATACCACTCAGAAGTACGCATCTATTTTGAAACATAAGTAATAATCTTTATGAATTAATCCAAACTAATAAATATGTATTTTGTATTTAAACAACTACCGTTCTTCACATTTCATTTGAACATTTAGATTATAAAAAAAAAATAACTAAATATGTACAAGAACCTATAATTATTGTTGATTGCATTGTATTTTTAAGTAGTAATTTTTTAAAAAAAACGTGTTAGAAGTATTCAAGTCGTAAAAATAATATGAATATTGGCCAGTTATTATCGTAGAAACATAATAATTCGATTTCATATTTTTTTTCGGATGAGATATGCCCGTTGTAATTTCCGACATCAGTTTATTACAGAAATAAAATAATTTCAAATCAAATATCGTTTTTAATATTTTATCGAGTTTGATTCGCACAATACATTTGTTTTAAATTGCCCCTCCCCCCCTTCGGGTAAACATTTGAACGCCACCAAGACTAATTATAGTATACGCACAGCACGCGTAATGTGGAATTTCGTGCTTTTTGTTTTTCCAACAGATATTGTCCTTGGATTTAATCGATACATTTTTGCGCAGTGGTTTAACTTTTCACATC
This sequence comes from Myzus persicae, assembly GCF_001856785.1. Classification (NCBI taxonomy): domain Eukaryota; kingdom Metazoa; phylum Arthropoda; class Insecta; order Hemiptera; family Aphididae; genus Myzus; species Myzus persicae. Next base: position 512,233 of record NW_019100880.1, on the reverse strand, counting down.
AACACATACTATTAGAATAACAACGGCAATCATATATTATATCGCCTGTCACAGTGGATATATAAAATATTATAAACTAGTCGAAATTAACAGTAAGCATTACAACTGCATCGGAAGTGGTATTTTTAAAAGAGGATTTCTTTGTTTCTATTGTTTCCAGAGACAAAATCCGGCTAATAAAGCCACATGCCAAAGACCGGTAGTAATGCATTATTACTTTACTCGGTCTTCCGCGAGAAAGCTTAAGTCTCCGAGAATTATAAATATATTATAATACACTACAAACCTGTTGTATGCACATAATATAAAGCGTTCGTCGATTTTCGATCAACTCTGCAGATGGATGGGACCCATCGCAGAGTTTGATCTTCACTCAAACCTCCATATTCACGTTTAAGTATGACATCCACCGTAAGTCGTACTGTTCAACTACCACAAGTATCCAAGTATTTTGTTGTTATTTTCGAGGATATTTTTTTTATTTTCCAGTGCACCAGGCGACAATACTACGATATTGTAAATTATAATATTATTATGCAGAGTGCACGTTAATAATAACATAAATGTGGAGTGTGATCGTAGATAGTCTTGAAGATGTACCAACGATGAAAAGTTATTACAGTTTGTTATTATAATTATTTTACTTTCTATCCTAGACATGAGGTAAAATATCGGAGGTGCTTACCGTGTTTTTGGGCTGCAGGCATAAAATATTTGTATGTTTTATAATTATATGGGTAATATTAACCATTCAAATGCTAAATAATAATAACAAGTAGATAATATTAAACAACCATATATTGCGCTGGAGGACGTTGTCACCAAGCAGACGACCAACGTAATTGAGCGAACAATTTCTCGAGGATTCCGGGCAACGCCCTTCATTATATTGCGAGGCACTCAACTTAAAGGTAAAAAAATAAAGTAAATTATGGCATTTGTATCCTACGATTGGAATTCACGGACACTGCTGATATTCAGTTAAAAGTAGAGAGGGAAATTCATTATTAAGCATTGCTTCAACGAAACATCCATGTAAGTACCTAAATAATATACAGGTAAGTACACTAAAATTTAGAGTTTAAATCGTAAACAATTTCCCGTACAAAAAAAAATATTTTAAAATCATTTTTTCAAACGCATTATAAGATTACACAAATGCAGTGACATTTTTAACCGGAACGCAAACCGTCCGCATATCTTATTATGTTTATCAATAAGAGCATATATTATAACACAGTTTTCCTGCGCGACTACGTTCGATTATATTTGCTTGACAAAGCCGTCACGAGGAAAACTTGCGCAAAATAAATACTGATTATTATTTTGTGGGTGAGAAACTAGAAAGATGTGGAAGAGTGATACACTTCGATATTCGAACATAATTTTGAAAATGTTAGTATGTCAATAATGTATTTGAATGAGGTGATGGCTGGATGTCTAGTTCGAGTCGATCATCGTTTTTTAGTTATACATTTATGATAATGAAATTGCCAAATTAGCATTTAATATGACTGTTCAAAAAATTCAAAGGTGATTATTAATATCATGTGTAGGGTAAGACCTACTAGTATCGATAATTGAGTCGATCGTTTCAAACACAATCCCCCCCCCCCAAAAAAAAAAGAAAAACCACAACAATATCAAGCCAGATATACAACTAAATTATACTTAAGGCTATAACATATATCTGTGTATAATATAAAATATCCATGTCCCAAAAACCACGTATCACCTTAAATATTTTCCGAAAAAATCAAAATACTTTAATTCAATTTTTCAAATGCACATTTTTTTTTTAAGTTTATACTTTTGTTTTGTTATTTTCTCAAATATTCTAATAGATTCTTATTGAAAAACCACTATTGAAATATTATGTTGACTTATCTCGAAGATACGTTCATGGGCGATATGGAAATTTCAAACTGTACATATTATTATGCTACAAAATATTTAATGTATACTAAATATTGGTGCACCGAGAACAAGTAACAACAAAAAAGTGTGGATTATTTTGTTTGAGGAACGTTTCCAAGCCACGAATAAATAAAAGCGTATATACGGTTCGACGTTTTAGAGGTAAATAAGTAAAATTGATTTCGACGTCAAAAGCAAAAACACATAAAGTGCGTTTAACAGCTACATAATTTATAACATGCATTACCGGTTATTGAGGTTGAGGAGCCTGAGTGATGCGAACAAAACACCTAATTTTGAATTTGCTCTGCAGGTAACAAAATTATAGTACAAAATACTGTTTGTGATGGCGCGATTCGGTTGTTCTAAGTAAAAACAAAATATTGTGGCACGCTGTCATCATATTGCATTAGTATGACCGCGAAACGGTGATAATTTTTTAAATCGTATTTCGAAACAATTAATCAGTGAAAAAAATTATCGGACAGCCCCACAAACTCGAAGAGACAAACCTATCCCTTCCACGTGGCTCTCTGTACACCCACCGCCGACACCACCCCAAATATATTAATGACCCGTTGACGATGGCGGGCGTTGAATAGGCATAATACATTATTCTGTATTAATGACACAATTATCGTAATTAATCGTCGTCGTAAAGGACAACGAACGCAGTAGTATTAATATAATAATAATAATAATAATAATAATAATATGAAGTTGTATAGTAATGGGACAGCGAATTATTCACATAGTTATTGGAGTAGGTGCCGAAGAAAAGCGTCAAATTATATAAATAATAATACGAAGTCTATAGTAAAAGTATAATGGAAATACATAATTTAATAATTAAAATTTCAAGTTTCACAGTTATTATAATTATTGAATTTAAAAAAAAAATGAAATATGATTACAAACACAAATTAAAATGAAATACACAGCATTGTAGAACCAATACATGCATCTCTCAGATGGGAAAGGAACAAATCTACTTGCATGTATAACGTGACAAACAGCGTCTCCATGGGATTTTTTTTAGACAACAAAATGACGAAATGCTAAAAAAAGGACAGTCATTTTTTTTAAACGCGACCCAATATTATGGTGACCCTATTAAAATTAGGTATTTACTAAATTAGGAACAAACATTGCTTTGTGGACGGAACAGAGTTTTTTTTAAACCGTGAAAAATATTGTCATAATAAATGCGAAAACAAAGTTTCAGTAATGAAAAATTTTAAATCATTTTTGTCGCTAACGGAAATAACTTTGTTGTAGAAGTAAGTTTTTTTCTCCACGTAGTTAAACGATAATTAATTTCCCTCGAGAAACCGACGTCCGTAGAACTGCATGTATATAATATTATAGTAATTACGTTGTAATTTTCCTCGGCGTTTTTATTTATTTCTGTCGTTTTTCTTTCGTGTTTTTCAATTTTTACATCGTTTTTGATTGCATACTACGTGGGGGCCGGCCTGCATTACTCTGCGTTCTGAATTTTAAACATTTTCGATTTTAATTCAATGAGGCCGTTTTTACAAGTCGCGGTGCAGCGGGTGCGTCATTCAGCTGTTTCTGTTTCGTACGACGCATTACATTATAATATATTATAGTATACATAAACACGTATAAAACATATATATATATACATATATATATACATACATACATTCATGTATATACTGTGCCTGGCTTTTTACGTTTAAATGTATATGTATAACCTATCCTAACCTAACCGACGTATATGAGTTCTCTACATCAATAACGTACTGCGAAAGGTAAAACCAAAACGATACAACTCGTGGTACCTAGGTGTGTTTTTCCAGTGCACGAAGCCCGGCGGACATTCGTCTGCAAACTCAAATAAGGACTATTGTATGAGTCCAGAGGTTAGAGTGATGCTCCACAGCTGATCATATGCCAACGACTATCAGAGAATTATATTATTTTGTACTATTATAATATTGTGTTATCCCGGCGAACCGAAAGTGTGTATACTTTATAGTTTATGTAATAATATTATGGTCTTCAGTCGTCGGCAGAGTCAGTCCTCGTTATATTTTAAACGAAATAACTGTCAATTAGTTTGAAAAATAAAGTACGAATAATGTTCAACTAAATAAATATAAAATAAGGAACCGGGTTCACGTTACACATAAAATCAAAACGCACGAACAATTAGATTGATTACACGGGTTGTAGATGATTGGTATAAGGAGGTTGAAACTATTCAAAGTACTTAGAACTAATTTCCATCGATAAATCAAATCGTGCCATAGACATTTCGAACATTTTGTAATTAATTGAATTATTAGAAAGCTATTTTAGAAACACAAATGTGTTCCTAACACAGAAGACTCGTAGGGAGGTTTTTTTTTACTAAACCTTTTATTATTATTTTTATTGATCTGTAAATACCACTCGGCAGCAAGGGCCATTAGTTTTTGTTATTAGCTTGTAGTTTAATTAAATAAAATATCAATATACTGCATTTGTGTAAGTTCAATATTATTATAATTTATAAGTGATTATCAATTCTTAGTGAGCTATTATAGACTCCAAACTTGACAAGTCTTCAGAATATTTTGTATCTACAAAATTAACCATATACAATTATTAATACATAATATACATTAATATATAATATATGTTTGGTATAATTATTCATAATATTGCATATAATCCAATTTTAATAATACAATTATAAAACTAGTGGATATGAATACTCAATTGTATGTTCCCTAATGATTTTAATCTCTGATATGATACTTGTTGAATTTAAATGTACATTTATATCAATACTTTAAACACAATAAAACTTAAACAATTGCAAATATATTTTGTGTTTCATGTTTGGTCTTGATGTCTTAACCTTGATTTCTTGATGAAATTAATTATTGAATCTGTATCTATATTTTATTATTTTCTCATTAATTAATAGAGGGGGTAGATTTAGTAAGGTTTAGTTCAGTCAGTAAACTGCTTATGTAAAATATATTATCAAAAGTCATTTTAAATGAAAATGTATTTTAGAACTACAACGTTTTGAATACTGCTCAGCCCATAAAAGCTAGGTCAAGGGTTGAATAAAATCTAAGGTAAGTACTCTAAATGTAGGTATCCTAACTATATATTATGTAAAATGTATTATGTTATGAATAAACTTAAATATAGATTATTATTATAGTGAATGAATTCTGACGAAATCAGAAAGCTGCAAGTATATACTATACTATGCATTATTTTTTAGCCAACAGACTTTATCAAATAACCACTATGGATCAACAACCTTAAATTATTAAAATATATATTTTAGATTCGACTACCATTCAAAAACCGTTTCACGAATTTTCTCTAAAAAAAAAAAAAAAAAATTGTTTCAAAAATAATACGTTCATATTAACTATAGAATTGTCTGTAATTTAGTAAAATGAAATCGGACATTTTCTTTTTATAGTAGTAAATATACATCTACTGTCTTCTACTTGACTTTTTATTTAATTTGATTAAATAACAATTAGTATAAAAATTATTGATTTACGAGTTTTGTAACAGTAATTATAATAATTAAAGTAATTATTAAACAAACATAGTTATAATGTATTCTGCAATGTACTTAGGGAAATTGAATTTTTTTCAAGTGGACTATGTACACATAGAATTTCCATTACCTTGCCAAGAAATTATAATTATTATGATTATGCACGTGCACTCATTGTAAATTAACTGCGCAACTAAAAAAATCAAGTTATCGTGAAAAACTTTCTTGCACTTAAATTATACGTCTCGTGGAATCGACCTCCATAAAAATCATCATTAAATCCTTTTTTTTGTTGTAAGCTGTAAATGTATTTATATGAACCGCAGCTAATAATCCATACAGGTGAGGTCTGGTGTCTAGTTTTGGTAATAAAACGTAGTCCGCTTCTGATGTGGAGTGTTTCCGATTGATTCGGCGATCGGACATTTCGAGAGACCCTATTATTAAATTGCACGAAGAGACTCGATGAATTGAATACGCCGAATATCAATTTAATGGGTATCGTTACAAAGGTAAATTATTCCATTGGTCTTATACGATCGTTCGGAAGCAGAATACAATAATGACAGTGGTTAAAATCATTTCTGTACGCGCATTGGTCGTGGTAACCATTAAACTTGCTCGGTTAAGTAAACGCGCCGTGGCATTGGCGTCGCCCTAACGACTTCGAATTATTATACATCACCGATCTGGTGTAACACAACGTTTATATTAAAATACTCAAATCATTCCAACAAATAACGATAATAATTTGTTATCATTTCTGTTATCATCCACCTCGCGTTATCGTGTTAGGTGTACGCACAACGGCTGAGAAGTAATCGACAGTGAATTACGTACATTCAGCGAACACTGATGACCGTTTTTAAACGATATATTTCAAAACATTATGCAGTTCTCATTATAATTATATTACCATAATATTCTATGAATTATTATTATAATTATTATAATTATTATTACCTGTATATAAGTATAAAATATTTTCGATAAACCGTTCAAAACCAAATTTTTTCTATCCTTTCTATTTTTGAAATAATCGTCATGACGTTACTGGCAGCATAATAACTACGCATCATATATTAATGCGTTTCCATTAAGGTTCAATATTTCCCCCCATTATTCCATATTGTGGAAAATGTTTTAGGGAAATTACTGTAGCTGTACAGTGTACACTGTACCTACACCTGGTCCATACATAATAATAATATGTGTGTATGTATATGAAAATAGTTCCAAGTATAATGATTCTGTCCAACTGTCATTTTGTAGTTTAAATAATATTATTAATTTCAAGTTTTGACCTCGACAACTAGAAAATATATAAATTATATTAGTATTGTGAGCCATGTCCATATGTGATATGTGGCTGTGATGAATAATGTTTCTGACAAACGCGTGTCCGGCGGAAAATCCTGCAGTTTGATATTGCTATTCACGAATAATATTGTTATAATATCATATTGTGTTGCGAACCTATACCTAACTGATGTCAAATCTCTTACAAATTATTAAACTATTAAACAGTTAAATTATTTATAATTCAATTACGGGGCATGATATTGTACTATAAAATAATACATAGAATTATTTTATGTGTGTTGGTTTTATATTTAATTATGAGTATTTTTTAATCTAAAATCGTTTTTAAAAGTAATAATGTTTTTTTTTTAGATTCATGTTGATAACATTTTGTTTTGAAGTCAAAAAGATTGAAAATGTGCGTTCTTACAGATATTAAAAGTATTGAAAATCCTTAAGCACTATTTTTTTTCCAAGCGTTTGAGGTTTATACTTGTTGAGTGATATTTAAACGAAAAATTACAATCTATCCTTAAACGGTTTTAGTTATTTTTTTAGAAAGAATTCAATAAATATTAAACATAGAGATTTGAAACTGTTATTAATTTATTTTACAATTTAAAAATGAAATTTTGATTATAATCTATACTAAAATACTGAATACAATATTTAAATTTAAATTAAACTATTTAAATTACAATGTACAAACCTACTTATACTGTTTTTCTGAACCTCACTATACTGACTTATAATTTTTTAACAATTTTTGATATAATATCAAACAGGTAAAGTAGGTGCTGTAGGTAAACACGAAATTCTGAAACATAAATCGATAAGCAAAAATTGATAACGCAATGACAATAATAAATTACGACGATAGCAATAACTATTATTTGATCAAAATACAATACGTACGGAATCCCGGCCATGGAAGGAGTACAACAGTACTGCCCCGTTTTCGTGAATAGCCTCATATTATATATAGTAATATTATGTATTATATTATTAACATAACTCAACATCAAATTGATGATTTTACGGCGATTTACTCTGTTATTACATAAAAAATTATTATCTTTCCAAACAAAATTCAAAGTGGTCAACAAAATTTAATAAATAATAATGTAATAGAGACGAGGCACATGAACATGGTCTTCCAAATTGTATTCAAAAGTATAATAGTACAATATATTTGGGTTTATTCGTAGTGCCGGAAATCCGAAGGTTCGTTTTCAACATCTGAAATAATAACAAATAATTGTTTAGTATTACGTCAAATTTTTTCGTATACATATATCAACTATACAGACACAATATATAGCGAATAGTTTTATTCTATCTTTATAATATTAAGAAGCCGACTGGCCAGGGACACATTATCATTAAGCACCTAATCGGATTGGTGGTAATACTAGATTAGTGACCCTAATAAGATACCTTTGTCTATATGAGCCGTCATTTGTGGCAGCTAGTGGTTGTCGTTCTAGGTCCATCGGTGATTTAACGTGGCATCCGTCTTGCCGTACCGAATAGTAAAAATTACTACCACACAGGTGTTCATTCGTCGATTTGGGCTGACACTGATTGTAAGGGGCATGGGTTTTATACCGTTAACCTTACCGAGTAAATGAATTAATTGACTACGAGTTCTTTTCATTCGAGCGGTCGGCCGTCGTTCTCGTAGCTGGATGGCTAGTGATCAGAGCGTCTACGTTGTCGATATCGCTGCTGGATGTCGAGTTGAAATAAACTCTTGGTGATTTTCTGAAATTGTCTGCATTTTTGTCTTCAGTTCTTCGATTCTTCTGATCATTAAATGTCTATTCCGATTAGAAAATAACTGGTTAAAGGGTGCGAGACAATAGTGACTCGTTTTGGCGCAGCACCTCAGTATTTATACTTGAATGGATGGTTTTGGGTGCGTATGATCAGTATACATTTAATTTAGTCTTCTTATTTAAGGTAAATACCTAATATAGATTATACAAATTGATTGTATTTTACCCGATATAATTACGTCTGTAACGTTTCCGGCGGGATGAACAACAGCACTAAAATTAAAGATCTCATATGTACCTGCAAGAGGATACGCGTGAACATGAAAACAGTTGTTATACCGCGACCGGTGTGCTATAAATCGAGTTGTATGCATTAAAATTTAACATTGTTCTAATTATAATCCATTAGATAAAACTGTTTAAATTTATTGAAATATTGTTGGAAATACACACAATTAAATAGCATAACATGAAAAAAAAATTGTTGATTTGAACATATTATTTAAAAATAAGTTCAAACAATCTTTTAACAATAATAATAACACAATATATTATTATATTGTAAATTATGAAATATCCTTAAAAGTAGAAGTTGTCGCCTGACACACAGTCTCCGCTCAGAATCGTTTTTCGTGCCTATGCTATATATTTATCATTATTATAATTTAAAGTGGCCCACTCAATTACGAAGCACACTGAAAATATACAATGTAGTACAGTGAATCCCTCGGTTTTAATCATTAAAATTGTATATTTGCTTGTAAACCGAAATCATATTTGAGTGAGTTTGTTTAGCTTTAGTTTTAAACGTATTGTTGCGTGCGGCACCTATGTGACAACAATAGAGAATATACAAACGGCAAAATAGGACCTCCAGCCAATGTTTATTTAGGTGTTCATTTTTATTCACTCGTTATATTATTCAATCCGTAGAAATGCGGAATTAATTATATTACTGTCCAAAAATATTGTTTGATGTGTGATTAACATTTATAACATTTCCACTACACAAATCCAATTTTTCGAGAATAACACAACTGTACACAATGTCCGACGCTGCGTCAATAAATAACATGTGGAATTATAATTCGTCGAAAATAATTGGTATTCGAAATCCTAAATATACAAAAATATAATATCGGATATTGTACTATAAACTTGTATACGATGTTTTAATTTTATGCAATATTTTAAAACTGAAAATTACAGCACCTACACCTATTTTGGACTTTATGTAATTATATTATACTGCTTTATATTTCATAAAACGTATTTTTATTATAATAATAATATATGAGATTCTGATTCTATTCAGTATCCAATAACTGTCGATGTGGGTATAGAAAGCGTGGGAATTGATGGTTTCAAATTTAACTCTTCGGCGATTTTTGATGTGAAACATCTTTAGTGACGGGTCAGTAAATTTTCGTTACGAAGCATCATAGAAAAAAACGTTATTGACTTTGATATGTTTGTCAATATGTATTATATACAGAGTGATTGGCATTTTTCCAAAATATTAGTATTTATTACTATCCATGGGAGCCTTATGGATTTGTTCACGATATTTAAGGTTCATAAACGATATTATTATATTTTGATAAGGAAATGATTTTTAATACATTGTTTGACGTAGTAATTTAGTATATAATATAATATACTTCACTAATTATTCTGTTATTGAAATTATACATTTAAATTAAATAAATGGGTCGATACAAACTTCAAATGCACAAACAAAGTTTGATGTATATAGATTCTTGTCATAAAATCGAATATGTAATCGGAGTTCTATTACTTACATTTTATCAAAACAACTATGTTATGAACACAATATTAATGAAAAAACTAATATCCATAAAAACTTGAAATAGGGAAGACATGTTTTTCAAACTTCGACAACAACGTTCTTTATTCAATTGTTAAAATAATATTTAAATTTAAAAAAAATAATAACAAACAAAATGTTTTAATTATTATGTTATTATATCACCAACATTTAACCATTAATTGAATAACTAGCGACTGTAATATGTGCTTTAACTATGATGATCCATTGCAATTTCATTTGATTATGTATTGTATAAAAAAAAAAATAATATAGCAACTTTATTAAAAATGCGTTGCGTAAAACTAAATATCTTTACTTTTGCGGTATGAAGAGGAACTAAGGACATTTGAGAGTGAAGTACTTAGGAAATCTAACGAAATTTAATAATTATGGACAAAAATAAGAAGTCAGAACTTCTAACACTGTTAACTGAAAATATGATACAGTTCATCAGAGGAAAAATACTAGGATAGGGGGCAATGTATATTAGGCCAATGGGATGGTAGGATTTTTATTAAAAAAATTAATGACAAGTGATGTAATAAAAGTAAAATTACCAAGAAGAAGATCGCAGGAGAAAACGGGAGAACAGAGTTATTAAATTGTTAATAGAAATTTGAGTAGAATTTGGAAATCTGATTAATTTGAATGGAATCGATAACGATAAGGAAGGAAGTAGTTTTGGCAGCAAAGATTCCAAACGGTTCATAAAGCCAGGAAAAAATATATAGCATTATTTTAGGCTGTAAATTATGCTAATAATACGTTTTATCTTTTGATAGAAGTAATTAATTAAAAAGTTTTAAATAAGTTTTAAAAAATATGAGCTTCCACGAATTTAATACTTTAAAATGCTGGAAAGTAAAACAGTTATAATATATAAATTGAAACAAGTAAGGAAAAGTACACTGTACCAATAACATTATGCAAATATAATATTATACTATGTCTACAAATTCAACTGTTTGTTGTACTAATTGTACAGATGAAAATTTTGAAAAAGCATAAGTGGTGTTTGTCTTAGAGTCTAAAGTTTGAAATTTGAGTTTCATTCATATTGGTTATTTTATATTTTTCGGTATGTTTTCATTCCGTTTGAACTTTTAATTGCACAAAATGTTATCGACTTATTATTTTTAGAATTTTTGAACAAAATGTGTTATATGCTATTTATTTTGAATGGTATACGAGGCAACTCATATACATAATTGTAGTGGATTAAATACCTATATTTTCTAAATCACTATTTGTCAAACGAAATAACAATAAGTGCCCCGCCACCATGTGTTTGTATTGAGCAGAATATAATCGCAGAGAATCGGAACACTTTTATTAATAATTGTTTGGGTGACGGAGGGATCGCGTGTTACACTGTTATACGTGCAACAGTTCTTTAACTCCATGAGGCTTTGCATTATTATTATTATTATTATTATTATTATTATTATTACTAAGGTGAAACCCGAAAGTATGGAATAAAAAATGACTGCGTATACTTGCAGTGTAATAAACACTGTGCAAATTTATATCGTCGCGTTATGCATCATAGTAATTACATTTTTTTTTTCAAAACTAGGAATACTACGTTTTCAACTCCATATAGGTACAATAATAAGTAGTTGCAATGAAGTTTTGTTTATTATTTTACTAACAATAGTAAAAATTCAGTTAACCACTGTAATGTTTTATATTGCATTCTTAATATTATTGTATTCATACAAAATGTGATATTATGATACATAATATATAATAATACCTACGAAGTCGTCGAAAATTACCGGAGCCAAATATTATAATGCAAAATGAAGAAATTAAGTTCGTCACAATATTTTAACGACTGGCTCGATTAGTGTAACTATTGGACTTGAAAAGTCGTACGTTTCGATAGTTGAACTCATAGCACTCTGGAACGTATTTAAACTGCTCCGATAGTTCTCGTTAAACAACAAGTTATATTCAAATATTTCATTGGTGAAAACGTTTAGAACGGTTTGAATTAATAACAACGAAGTTTAAACGCGAGCGCGAAACATGTGTTTTTAATGTATTCGAATAATTAGTTTGTGGTGGAGCCAGCGGCGGCGGCGACGGCTTCGAGTTAGGAAAAATATGATATTTAATGAAAATAATGAAAATAAAAACGAAATGCGTTGACGTGGTTTTTGGTCTTTGCTCAGCCGGCGGTGGTGGCTGGTGGGATGGGCTTTCATAGATAATAACCCCAGAAAAGAAAATTAAATTCATCACGTCAGAAATGAATAAAATGGTAATAAATAACTGGATAAAAGGAATCGCGTGGGTCGTCGGGGTAGTCGTCGGAATATTATACTATGTACTCGTATTCTCTGTTTTTTTCAACCTCAGATTCCAAGCTTCTGATGCAGGTACGTTGTATGCAAGCGGCGTATTTATTTCATAGTAATGTAGTGTAGGTATATACCATATACCATATATATACTCTTTTAACTATATACACATATGTATTGATTTTAACGGTATAGAGCAGCAAACACGCAGACGACGGCGGAGACGGGTTGAAAACTTTACGTGCACCGAATCCGTATCTAAAGGCAGCGGCTTTGGATCGAACCAGACCGGAAAGCGAAGGAGTGGTTTCTAAAAGTAAAAATAAAAAAAATAACGATTTCTCTCTTATTCTAAACATCGTTGACTTATACTAATATTTCAATCTATTCTCTATGAGTACTACGTAGTAGCTCAAAAACTTGATAATAGAAGTGGCATATATTTTTTAATTTTCTGAGAAAAAAATTTTCATTCCAAGACTTCTTACGATATAACTCACAGCTAAACATATTGAAAATGCTTATTTTCAATTAAAATCAATGTAATTAGAATTTTTTTAAATTGTGACATTCTAACATAAATTTCAGTTTAGAAAGGTTGCAGTGCCGTTTAGTAATATTAGCTATAAATCATAATACTGAATGACAAACTAATGAAAGTTACAATATTGGTGCTGTTCTACATCATAACAATTGTGTCATTACTTCGTCACAACGTTGGCTCCTCTTGATATATCATGTTTTTATTTGTACCGTTAAATTAATGCAAAATATTTTTCACCTCCCTCGTGAGTCATGGTGGGATATGGACGCTGAGTCAGTTGGACGATGCGTTCCATGCCGTAATTACGTCATAGCTGTTGCGTTATTATAGTTTTAAGTGTATCGATTAATGTATTAGTGAATTCCCAACAATTAAAAATTAATACTAGAAATTAAAAAATTAGAAATCATTTAAATAGTTTTTACAATGTAAATAAATAATCTTAAAATATACATATTTTTTTTTGCCTTTCTACTTGTTATTTTGGTGAGGCTGGGTTTCACTTAAGACCAACCTGTCGAGACAGCCTAATCTAACGTAAAAATATTTACAATCTGATTTTGGCCCATTCATGGTTTATCTCTTTTACCAGTTTACTATTTAAATAATATATAATTTACTAATTTAAAATTTGAATGCATTATAAACTACATTCTATAACTGATGTTATGTTTTAAACAAATAATATGTGATTATAAAAATGTATGACCTATAAATGAAAAAAAGAAATATTAGTTTTGAATATTTCCATGACAATAAATTGTTTGTATTGAAATTAATTATTGTTACCATTATTTTATCTATATTCGTTAATTGCATTAGGTTTATACTTTATTTATTATAATCGGCATATACTATGATTTTTGTTGTGAAACGATCTACATACAATAGTAAAGTAATTTACCATTTAATAATAAATATTTACCTATTGCTAATGACTCTTCTAGGCTCCGCAGCTAAATTATCTATAAAACAAATTATAAAATTACATTGCAGCAAAATAATGAAAATAGAATAAACAAGTTATTATTATTTTGGTTTTAATAGTGTGGCTGAATACCTACGTATGATTTCAAATGATTTTCTAATAATTTTCGGGATGTCATAATTACTAGGGCCACTATCACGTCTAGATACGTATTATACTTTTAAAGTATTTGCGTCGTATGCGTGTGATGATCGCTTGGGCACATCAAATCAAGTATAACAGCCAATACTTTCTTGGTTCCAAATCGAGTCCCGCGCATTGCTCACATCAAATTCGCACGTGTATGGAAGCGCCGCAGTTGTACGTTTTTACAATAACATTATATACATACACTGATATTAAACATAAAATATATATTACCTATATAGCTTTCAATCGTCCGACTGTGCGCTTGTTTGTGAGTGTGTAAAAGGCTACCGTGGTCGATACACTACGACGCCTCTGATTCAGCCACGCCACTCGATTTCTCAATTTGTGACACCTTAGTTCTTTACGCAACTTAGCGGCCGGGCCGTTGGCTACCCACACTACATTGATTAGGGTGGCTCTAAAGTTACAAAACTGCACGATCGTCCGGCCATCAAAAGCTGCTGCATAAAACACATCTTAAGGTTGATTTATGTTTTCACCCAAGACCTCTATATTTGAATACTGACGACGAGCAACTTTGTTCGTGACTCCACAACTATTGAAGTCAATCGATCACTACCACCACACCAGTTATTCGCATGTAAAAAATCCATCAGATAGTTGGAGTATGGTCTCTATTATACTATAGAGAACGTAGAAAATACACATCGGATAACGATGTGGGGCAAATAAAATAAAGAAATAATTTATTAACAAATACGTATACTGCAGCACCAATGGATTTGGTATGTCACTGCTATGATTCTAACACGTAACGCAGTCTGGTACATTACGTACCAGTTTAATGTACAAAACGTGAACAGGTACTGTGTATTGATGTTTTTCGTCGGAACGATCGTGCACATGCATATTATAATTATCATTATTTTTATAAAGTGTACTGCGACCGGCGTAACTTTATATTAGTATAATATACATAGCAAAATAGATCTAAGAGGATTTATTCAGAAAAAAAAAATGTATTACGATTGATAACAATAATATTATTCTATTAAACTACACACCTACTGTTAAAACTATACCACTACGCGTTATGTTAAACATCTACTAGTATTATATAGCAAATGCATGTTTTTCCGCGACGGTGATGTGCAAATACAAACGCATAACATTTAGAAGGCACAACGGTAAATGGAAAAATCAGAGTGTTGTACCTGAATGCGTTTCAAAAAAAAAAAAAAATTTCAATAAAAACATCTACCATCGAATTAAGGGACAAATATTTTATCTAGTTCCTTGCTTTGGAGCCTATTCGAAGAATTAAAATTAGAAATAGGTTCAATTAAAAACGAATCATGAAATATTGGACGACCAAATATCTGGATCTATATAAAACATAATAAATATAGATATTATAATTATTTTCTACAATTTCGATAATATTAATATGCCATAGGCGTAATAAAAGAAGTTGTTCAGTAGGTGCGTACTCGGACGGCATAAGTATGTTGTAAAGTACAAATCTGTAATCATAAAATTGTATCTGAGTCACGCCGTTATTCGTTTGTTTGCGTGAACACCGCATATACTATTAAAGGTACTGAGACAGATACTAAAAAAAAGGCTCAGAAAACAACAATGTTCGGAAAACACAAACGGCACGGTGGAGGATATGAAGCGTATATCGGAATTATTTTATTGGGTACATAAATTGACACGTGTGCCAGATCAACAGACTAATAATCTCGCTTCGAGAAGACGATAAAATATTATTATTTGTGTTAGGTACCAATATATAATATTTTGTTATGTTATGTTGCTGCGATAAAAATGACCATTTTGACGACGAATATTGTTGTTCCGGAGAGTCGAGTTTAAGATTTTTTTATGAGACCTTTAATGTTATTTAAACTAATAAAAACATAGGAAATCGTCGACAGTCGATATTGGAATTTAAAAAAAAAAGGTTAATACCCCCCCCCCCCCCCCCCCCCACAAAAATAAAATAAAATGCAAGCACACACGTGTAGTGTTTATTAAATAAGTGTATTATTATAATATTGAATGAATAAAAAATGTGAGAACTGTGTGTAGGTACACTCGAATTTATCAGGTTTAATAATAACTCGCGCACAACGAAAACTATGCCTACACAGTACACATACAACATTTGTTACATATTTTGTCGTTCAAGCGTTGTAAGACTAATATTCATACATAATAATAAAGCGTAAGATACGTAGTATTTTATTTTCAAAAACTGCCAGAAAATAAACTCTGCCAAATATTTTTAGGTAGGTACACTTCTGTACGACTAAAATAACAATTTTAATCCGAACGTCAGCGACTGGTGCATTGTGTGTAAGTACTATAATGATTTACATATTTGTAAGTACATACATAAACATTAAACTCTGGGTGATTGTCTTTAAAATTATTTTGCACATTTAAAAGAATACAATCAAATTAGCTATAGTATTATATAGGTCAACAGGCATACAAACAACCTGTTTGGAGAGATTCAAACGATGTACTAAAATCAAAGTCATACCATATGGGTGTTAGACCAATTAATTGAATTATTTAAATAAATTATAAATAATATTATGTTTGATTAAATTTATCGCAATTTATAAAACTTAATGTACATAATATATTTTTAAATTTTTTTATTAAAAATTGATCCTCGAAAGCATGGCTATTGGGCTTTCAAATAATTTAATCGATTACATACTAAATATTTTATTATCCCTGTAGTATGTAGATAAGACCTAGAAATTACTTATTTTAAACAAAAGGAATATTTGTAATATAACCCTATGCATAATGACACGCTGGTCTAAAATCTTAAATCAAATATGTCAATATCAATAAAAAATTAGTTAAATTTTTTAGGAAATTTATGAATTTGATAAATAATAAGCTTGAAGTTTATTTATTTTAAATCAATTTTCTGATTATTTGGCCATCATAATAGTGATGTGTAAATATTTTTTAATTTTTGCTTCACTTATCTTGTTAAACATAATTTGTAATATATAATATTATATTACATCTCAAACATGAATGCATTTGTATTAATAATAATTTTATGGTTTTGGAAATTCTAAATGTAATTTATATAGATGAATCAATAAGGCGCTTTAATACACTTTTGAAATATTATTCTTATACAGAGAAAACGCGAAGTATAGATGCAAAAAACATAGTTTCGAAACCAATTTCTGATCTCCACTTGACTCAGAATGTAATACTATTATCAGCATTTTATCAGACTTTTTACAATTACTTTTAAAGTTTTAAATTATTTTTCTTCTTTATTTTATTTTTGATTTACTCTATTTATATTATTTTATACAAAAAATATAAATGTAATGTCGACTATAAAAGTTATTTATATATTAATTATTCATTTTTCAAATTTCTTCTCCACAAAGTCAATGAAGTTCAATTCTATTTGAATAAACACACACATTCGATGTTATTTCAATTATTACCTACATAGAATGTTAAGTATCTTTAAGCTAAATACTTGGCTCATTTAATATTAAATACATCTAATGTACCGTTTTAGGTTATATGATCGTGAAACTAAGAAATTATTATTTTTATAAAATTACTGCACTTGAGTCGTTATTTTCTGAAACGTCGTGAATAATATAAAATATATGTATTTGAAACTCATACATACAATTAAGTATAAAATATTATAAGCATAGTTATAATATTATAAAAGAAATTATAAAAATTCTTCATGTTATATAAAAAACCGA
The DNA here is from genome assembly GCF_001856785.1 of Myzus persicae. Taxonomy (NCBI): domain Eukaryota; kingdom Metazoa; phylum Arthropoda; class Insecta; order Hemiptera; family Aphididae; genus Myzus; species Myzus persicae. Next base: position 494,163 of record NW_019100880.1, on the reverse strand, counting down.
ATTTTAGGAATGTATAATACAAACAACCAGTATGATATAAATATTTAGTTAAAACTATTTTCAATGTACATTATGTTAAACGTTTACAACGAGTTTGAAGTAAATAATATTATGTACATTATAATATTATAAGTATTTAAGTCAGTACTTTCATTCAAAACAACCCTTAAAATCTCCGTTGAATTCACAGCATATATACACATTCAATTTAAAAATATAATTCTCCTTAAAACACTCCTCGGAAGAACAACCATTTTTATTTATTCTGATAGAGATTTGAAAAAAATCTTGTGCTACACACGAATTGGGAAAGTAATTTTCTGCATCATAATAACTCTTTTGCAATAATATTTATAGGTATAAATATCTATAATATGTTATAAAAAACAAGTGAATGAGTGCACCTATTGCTCAAGTACTGAATATACCTTTGTGACTTATGTGTGTGTGAAATGTCCAAGTACAGAAATTAAATCATCGTCCTAGGCCTTGGTCGAGAGCAATAGAGAGAAAGAGAGGTGGAGAGAGACAAAAAACGATCCGCACAGAGGACATAGCTCTGAGGTTCAAACGTTATTAAAAACACACTGCATAAGTTATAACTTATAATACAAATAATATTGTTTACATTTTAATAATGAACCTCAGTACACAATATTATGAACAATCTAGTTAATCGTATAGGGATAATACCTACCTAATTAGAAATGTATTGGTTTTTATACCCTGTTATTAATTTTTACAAAACGGTTAATTTACATTTTCAATATGTTTATTAGGTAGCAAAATTACTAATCCACATATTTTTTTATAATAACCGTTATACAGAACCCAAATTTGAGAAATAATTATGTATTCTGTATACGATTTGTAGTGAATATTTTAAAAGTAATAATATGATGACAGTCGGTACGTGTGTTCGTACTGAATACAGTGACAGTTATTACTAGCACTATAAAAAAAATTGTTACCTATATGACAGATGAAGTCGAGGGATGGAAATTGTGTCCAATACATTTTAGGTATACATAACTATGTGGTAAATAATACAACCAATACATTTTTATAAATAAATCATATTATTTTAATGATAACAAATTAGGAGGTATTACCCGGAGGATACCACGATTAAATAACACAAATGGATTTTATCCTAGGTTATTAATTTTTTTTACAGAGTCAATAATAATAATATAATAAGTTATATTCTTATACTTTCATACATTGGGACTTTGTAATATAATTTTTTTTATATTGCTCAACATTTTTTTTCTTCTACGGACATTTTTGCCTTAGATACCACGGGAAAAAATGAAACTATACTCTTTATGTTTCCCGTTCTCTGTGTAATCAATTTACAATCGCCTATCGAGGAAAGGGAGAACAGGTTGCTACCCGTTTGGTGGCTCGTGTGGAAAGTGCACCGTTCCCGGAAGCACCGGCGTCGCGTGTACCTAAAATGTATAATAATAATATACAGAGTGCGGCGCGGGTTTGACCGATCCTTAAAAATTTCAAACAACTCCCCCCCCCCCTTACCACCACAACGCAAATCGTACCCCTCTACCACCGTTCGTCGCCCCATTCGAATTACACCCCCTTCTCTCCCACCCAACTACCACTGCAGGTAGGTCGCCCACGCACTGCTGCTGCAAGCTCCGCCGCGGCCGTCCCCGTGCCCGTCGGCGCGCTTCGGTCTCTTTTTCGCGTGCGTGACGTCACGCGGCGGCAGCGCTGACGGTCGGTCGGGCGGGCGGGGCGCCGGAGCTTTTGGTCTATACCGCGGCGACGCGCGCAACGCGGTCTGTCCGCCTCCGGTCGCTCGACTACCGGTGTGTGCGAGCGCGTGTGTCGCAGCACCGTATACACACACACACACACACACACACACACACACATATACACACACTATTATAATATCACGTGTGTGTATAAACCGTCGTTACACATATATACATTATTATTATTATTATTATTATTATTATTATAACATGCATATTATATATATACCTATATAATACATTATAATACAGAGTGTCGCGCGGTGGTTTCGAGCTATAGTCAGTAGTGTGCGTGTGCGCTTGTGCGCGTGTGTTTGTGTGTGCGAGTGCGCGAAAAATCCGCTGCCGGCGAATTGCTGAGCGTGTGTGGTGTGTAATATTATAACCGTCGCCGCCGTTGTCGTCGTCGCCTTTGCCTTCGTCGCCGTCGTCGTCGTCGTCGTGGTCGTCATCTTTGTTGTCGTCGCGCGTGGCAGTATAGAGACGCCGGGAGTGCTCGTACGCGTGTGCGTGTGCGTGTGTGTGTGTGTGGAATTTTCGGTTTGTTTTTTTTCTTATAAAATTGTTATCTATTTCCTTATTATCACTATCGGTCACTCACCTCCGTCCGCCCGTCCCGTCGTAATCTGCTCCTTGCTCCGTCGAGTTTTTCGAAATTTTTTTCACGATCACCGTCGGAAGTCTTCGGTCGACTTCACGTCGTGAGATTTGACTTAAGGTAGCCACCGAACAAAAGAGGTAAATATTCTACGCCATCCTTTCAATTGTAATATATTCGCATTACACTGTTATGTATATATAATATTATCATGCATTATGGTATATAGATATTAAAATTTAACTGTAGTGTCATATAGTACCTACCGACTGGACGGACCACCACCTTATCAGGGGAAGGGAGTTCAATGGGAATAACCGGAAAACGTTTCGCCTATATTCCGATTGCAGCGAAAACGATGATTAGGTGTATCTAGGAATTCTTCCGATGAGTGATTATTGTTATGGAAAAAATATTTTTCGCACCTTTTCGGAGCCACCTCAATTTTCAAGACCATATTTTATACAAACAGACACACAATTATATACTAACCGTCCTTGGTACAACGAAAACGTTATGTTTACGTTGTCATTGGGTAAATACCATTGAAGTAGTAAATAATTCATGCCATAGACGAATTAATGGGTCTATAATACCTGCCTAAACAAATCGGCCGTAGTTGTAGTTTGGTTAAAAACAGGTACTTATTACGATTAAATGCATCAATGATATTTGTGTTACATTACGTATAGATATACGTCGATTGTAACAATGTTGTCGATTAACATCAATAATGTGATACCGTCGGAAATGCGAAAAAAAAGCGGTACTGCAAGCTCGTGTAAGTAACACGTACGAAAATCATTTTACGCGTTTGTCGATGGTATGCATATTTATACATACATATGAACACACACTTTGACATTGTACCTATATGGTATTAATTTGAATCCAAAGATAATCTCGTATAATTCTCAGTTCCAAAACCTGCTAGTTTCACTTGACGGTATCTTCTCCTATCGATTGTTCAGCGGTTTATGTTTTCAATTTTAATCATCGCGTACGTCCAGATGACGAGCTTGCGTTAAAACTTTATTTTTTTCCACTTCGCCGATTAGAAAACCGTGCACCGAATATATCGTTCAATTCGAACGTGTGCGTATATCAGAACCCCTTTTGGACGTCTTCCAAAATTTATTTCTCGATCCGTCGCCGTATGTAATCATATATATATATAATCACACACTCACACACACATATTATATATTATTATATGTATGAGTACTACTACGTCACAATAATAATATAGTCATGTGACACGTGAAATTACATTAGACCTTACGGCCAGAAACGGTGGACCGAATGTCCGTATATATATATATATATATATAAATGTATGTATATTGTGTAGGCCATTATTGCACAAACCCTCGTTTAAACGCTTAACGGAGAAAAATTACTGACATTTTTTTTTATTCTCATCACTACGATATTAGGAGGGTTATTTCTGCCGTTTCAATACGGGTAATCATTTTCGGTTCACTAGAATATTCGTCGTTCGTTGTACCGACATTAGGAATGAGAGCTGCGCAAATACACACTCACACACTCATACAGCAAACCTTTAAACCACGTTACAAGCTTTTTTATTATTATTATTCTCTAAACATCACCCGGGGATATTTTTGTGTAATAAATAAGTCGTGCATATATATTATGTGTGTGTACAGATGTATATCATCAGTAAAAGCATAAAAATAAAAAGTTACCCCAAGCCGTAGTGTTAAATTTTTTTCTTCGAATATTTTTGTAACGAAAACCTGACACCAAACCCAACCCTTTTTCGCAACACTTAAACGCATGTATTTTCCACGGGAGCCAATATAATATATAATCAAAGCATTAGAATTCACGCAGCGGCCGTGTAAAATGATTCGTAAAAAAAGTATATATAAATAACTATAATCGAAAATATATTAATCGATGATAAAACGACGACCGATATTGCTATTATATGTTTCGTTTTTAGTATTATAAATTATAGTAATACATTCATAACTCGTCGTTGTTAATGGACTCTTTCAACACAAACGACGCTGCTAATCGGAATCATGTAAAAACAACCAAAAATCCTTCATGGTTTTTCAAGCACATACCTAATATTATGTATAATATATTGTTATTATTATTGTCTATATACCACTCGAGTTGAATACAAACAATTTACTGCAATTTGAAATCAACCAGATATTTGTAAATACGAGTACTAATTTTTATTGTAAACGTTCATAATAATATATTATTTCCATTGCCCACAATCAAACGAATTGAAATGGTTTTTAATTTGTTATAAAACAAGTATACGAGTATTATATACTGTACATATTGTATTCTCTTCCTCTTACAAGAGTGCATGCATACATAGTATTTAATTGTATGTTTTACAAACACGAATGTCCTTAAAAACAACGTTTTGTTTTCACTGAACGATAATTACTTAAAAATAATATAATATGGTACAATTTATTATTATTATACTATTATACAGCCAAGTTAGGTTGTTTCCGATTCCGGGCTGTTTACTAATAATAAGCTACTCGTATATTATTATATACACGAGTAGATACCCCACCTAAATTAAATTAATAACAAAACAAAAAACAATCAAAAACCATCAGACTATAAATAAGTATAATAACGCACAATAATAGGTACTGCTACCTCCATGTTACGCTCTATCACGAATATGTATTTGTAGAACTATAAAGTTCAAGTTCATAAAGCAAATATAATTAATACATACAACCATAGTTATACCTGTACAATATACGTATTATGTACATATGTTGATTTAATTTAAAATTGATAATACGCGGTGATTGGTGTTGTATTGAGGTAGGTGAATAATATATTTAGTGCTATCAAACACATAGCCACGATGTACAACATGCAGTTATGAATCGTGTAGTCTACAGTAGGCGCATAAAACATATTATTTTTGTATAGTTTAAATTTCTAGTAACTATAAATTAATTTTACGACCACGTAAAATATATACCTAACTTACTATACTCACAATAAATACCTTCCTGAATGGATCGTCGTCGTCAGATGATAACGTATTGTTGCAAAACGTAGTTGTTCAGAACATTTTCTTACACGAAACAACGAACGTCGAAAGCCCTCGAGTTTTAAATTTATTTTTCACAGGGACTATTTTCCCATCGGATTGAACTGGAGCTTGATTGATACTAGTTGGTTACAATTACCTTATTACAGAAGGAGGTTGGTTCTTATAAAAGTTACAGTGATTTCACCCTAATAACAGAAGTAATAATACTAAAAGTAATTGTTATAATAAAATGCAAGAACTACCAGTGGAAATCTTATGTAAATAATTGTATAAATAATCAAATATAAAATATATGATTATTGTTATTAATACCGTTTAATAAGAAGTTGATGACACGCCGTATAAAGTTAGGTATGGCATCGTATACGAGGTTATAATGATAGTAATAATAACAATATCGATTTCAATTTCACAAATATTGTGAGCTGCTCTGACGTAACGTACAACCCATTGGGTTTCGGATTGTGGAGGTAAAAAATCTATTGGTTAGTCGGGGAAATCGATACGCAGTGTTACACACGAGTGAACGTTTAATTAAGTATATTATAAATCTATAATTTAATCTAATAAAAAAAAAATATAAATACTATATGGATTTATAATAAGTATAATATATTATATATATTACACGCGTGTCGCACCGTAAACCGTGTAATTCTCTGGCGACAGATACCTTTCGTCGCCTCCGACGTCTGCCAAAAACAATAACGAAATCCGTGAGGTCGAAAAACGAATCGTCCGTTGACGATGAATTATACTACGTATTATAATGTACCAGTAGGCGAATGTAGTGACGATGACGGCGATGACAATAATTAATAATACTTGTGACGAAAAATAAGTTTGATACACCAGCTAACTGCTAGTGACACCGATCTAACGTAATATTGGGCCCTATTTGCAGTACAACTGGGTCGCTGTAAATTGAGTGCCATTTTTAATTTAAACAATTTACTATTAAAAAGTATAATAATAAGAAAACCGATAAAAATGTGTATTAATGTGATACGATAATATTACCGCACAAGGTCTAAAGTTTAGAATATAAACGAATAATTTTTTTTCCAATTCTTTCATTTTTTCTTGTGTATAATTTACATAACTTTTTCCTATATATTTCTTCTTTTTGTTTCTTGACTTTACCAAACTAATATAATATATTTATTATCACTTAACATTTTTTTTTTTATGTTCCGGGACCGAGTTTAAGTAAGTTTCAAAAATATCCCAGTAGTTCTTTAACCAGTGTAGAACTGTGACCTGTACCTTTCTTCAAAGATGCCATTTACCTACTCCGACTGTGATTACTATTCTCAGATCCAAACTTCGTTAAATGTACTTTAAAATGAATTGTGCCACACTTTTATTTTACACTACCTATTTTTACATCACACCATGTTCCATCTCCGATCATCATGGCACTGATATAAAGTATTATCGTTTCTAGTGAAAATATAGCAATACTGCAACCAAAAATGCTGTATTAACTGTGAATATTAAACAACTTGGACTGAACCTATTCTGCCGTATGACTGACATTGGCTGTATTGTTAAGCTGTTGAGGCCCGTAGCACGAAAACAAAATCCAAAGTGCATATTATTATAAAACAAAATAAATAAGTGAAAATCGTGCCACCATAGATTTTCATTGGTGCCATTCTTTGGCCGATATTCATTTTTCTTACCTCTAAAATCTGGTCCGTGACCATTGTGTTTCCCACAGCAGCACGTCGTCCATGGAGACTTAAAAAATATACCGCATATATAATATATATAAAGATTACCTATATATAATACTCTTCCGGCCACGTGTTCGTCATTCCGATCGTTCCGAGCTCCAATTTGTATACGCGCGGTCGAGCCCATAGTATTCGTCGTTGAGAATCTGAAAGGAAGAATAAAATGAAAAAAGAATACATATAATATAAATGAGAAAAACACTATACGTCTATAGTATTATAGTGGTACGAATTATTATTTTTCAATCCATCCAATAGGTATATCATACTAGGTATTATACTATTATTATACTATAATACATATATTATGCGTGCATGCATGTTATAAAATGAAAACCAACCAGCTGGTAGAGATTATAATACTCATATATATGTTATAACATATTTAATGATAGGTCCTGCAAGATATATTATTGAAGTATTCACTATTTTATTAATATATTCTATACATAATGAAAATTTAATTTTTAAATATTATGTTTTAATAACATAAATTAACAAACATTTTATTCGTAATACACAATAAACTTTGACAGATTCGAGATACCTGTACAACTATATTAATGCCACTTATAACGCCAGAAATCTAGAATATTTTTCTCGAATATTCTTTTTACAATAAATAATAATAATAATTGTACTGATAAAATGTATAATTTTACAGTAAAACCAAAATTATAATTTTAAAATTAAATAATCATTTAGGTATATTATGCAATTCCAAATTTCATTTTATATAACATATGATGTACATTTCTCCAGCAACACCCATTTCAAATTTTCCAAATTTTTCTACGCCAATGTTTGGCACGTTATTTGCATATTTTGCACGACTCTTTCCGAAATTTCTATAGGCTGGGAGAGAGAAATGGTTCTCCAATTCCACCCACGTGGAAAAACATCTTTTAAACAAATAACTGCAGATACTTGAAATTTACAACACATGTTTATATTATCAATTAATGTACTTGATAACATTTTCATAACATTTTGATTCCTTTTGAGCTGTATACAGATATTTTCAATTTTTTTTTTTGGTATAATTTTCAATACAATTTTAATTAGTTATTTCAGATGCTTAAAAATTGAATATAAGGCTCCTGATATATATTTATCATTTAAGTTGAAAAATGTTAAAAACAAATTGGAATGATTTTTTTTTATAAGCATTTAAAGTTCATATTTTTACAAAATTCATATCATTTAAAATTTACCAATAATTTTTTAGTTTAAAATTTTTAAAATGTTCAACTTTTATAGTTAAGGATTGAAAATGTAAAACAAAGTTCCAGTCAAGTAGGTTATTTTGTGACCAAAAAATCTAAAAATATATAATAACAGTTTATTTTTGTTATTTTTTTATGTTCAAATGTGGACGAAATTAAATACTAAATAGGTAACCAATAATAATGATTTATGTTATTTTGTTGTAAATTAAAAATATTATTCGTGGGTACTTGAAACTGTTAAAATATATCATTATGTTTTATGTACTCAATGACTTTTCAAATTTAATTTTTTGAGCGAAAAAGGAATTTAATCTACTGCGTAGTACTTATGCTTAATAGTAAAATAAATTACTTTAATCACAATAATATCATCAAATATACTAAATTACTAATTAATATTATTGACTGACAGACCTTATCGCTCAGATTCGTTTTTCATATACAGTGATTTTATATTATTAAATTAAAATTTAACATAATCAATTACAGTGACCCACTTGTAATCTACTGTACAGCAGAGCGACATCCACTTACCCACTTTTTTTTATATCCACACAACATTTTATATTATGAGACAGCTATTTTAATTATAAAATATAAATTATCACTGCTATTGTAGAAATAAATGTATTTATAGAATGTTAAATACTATGAAGTGTTACCCAAAATGTCTTGGCCTCTTATAATAGTGGATCATGTCTGGATACATACTCGATTGGCATGCTATCTATCATTTTGAAGAGCAAAAGTATCCAGTAGCTCCTGCAATTATGTATCTATTGTAGGTCTATGAGTCTTATTTCAACGGTATATTGGGTCGGAAAAACCATCCGAAAATGCAAGGTAATTTTAAATTAATTATAAGCACATATACATAAAGGTGCAAATCCACTTAGTACTCTGTTGGTCATCGAGGGTAGGTTAGGCTAATGGCGTCCTCAAATTTCTCCAAAATTAACTTATCAGTGACCTGTGAGTTGGTAGTGCTGGAGAAACGTTTGCTCCGCCCCGCCCATAGAAAATTGAATTTTCCGGGCAAACTGGAGTCGTGCAAATGTCGGAAACGGTCGTGCAAATACATGCGAATAATGTACTAAATATTGCCGTAGACAAATTCGGATAATATGAAATGGGTGGGGCTGGGGAAATGTATACTTGTAGATATTCTGCAGTGCTTAAAATAGTACTACATCTACATCATGTTCATCCTCTATACATAGCACATGAAAAAGAGAGAGCCATAACCCTTATATTATTATTTGGTACTTATAATTGTTTATGTTTTTCAATCTATTATTTTTTTTCTTGATTCCGGTAATCTAAAAAGGCTGTGGAAAAACCAGAATACGTATGTACTCAAACATCGGCTATTAGGGTATGTTACAGAGTCACGCGGTGACTGTGACGGTGGTGGTCGTACTAACTTTGTAAAATATTGAACTGTGGAAAAATTAAATATAAAACCGTTAATAATTCATGGAATGTGTAGAGAATAGCAACTTTATTCGAAAGTATTCTAAATATGGCACAAAAAATGACATTGCCTAGTCTAAATGACCGAAAATTGTAACTACGTCTTTGTGAAATGTCAAGTCTATTGTTTTTTCAATTGTACGCCGTAACAACGAATCGATGCTTATAATAATAAGAATAATAATGATAATAATAATAATAATATAGTACACAAGGAAACTATGAGTAGACTTTCCATCGTCACAGCATTAACCGCACGTTTCAAAAGTTTTCGATTTTCCATTAACATCAAAGTTAAATAATTATAATTTGCTTACTCTATTCATTACCGAAACAAATTCGATTTCTGCATAAACACTGTATAATAATATTGTTCAAATATTATTATCATAATCTATTTATAATAATACCGTTCTATGTTATATCATATAGCATCTACTATCATTATAATATATAGGTGTACTGTATAGATATTTTAATAATATGTTACGGGCATATACATAATATCAAAATACTTTGATAATAATTATTAGGTTTTAATATAATCTGTAAACTTGTGCAAGAATTGTCAATATCGAATTAGTATTAATTCTGGTTACTAAAAAATAATATATTTTAAATCCACATATCTAAAACATATGTAATTTATGAGTTATGTTTACCGTCACAATAAAGCATCTCTATAGGCCAAAACGAAAACAGCCAATTAATAAGTGTAATGTAATATAGTTTGAAAAAAAAAAACATAAACAATTGTAAAAACTACTCAGGACAGTTGGGACGGATTGAGATTTTTATACATATAGGTTCCTATAGGAATTACTTTAGGGGACCGTAACATTAAACAGATTAGTGACGTTGGGTCTTGTTCATCCCTCGTGCACACTACCGGAAAAATAACCGGGTGTTGGTGCACGTGTGTGTGTAATGTTAATAAGTAAGTTTTTGCCGACAAAGTTTGGCTAGCTCACGCCTTTAAGGCACTATAGATAAACCAAATAGCGTCAGCTAGTATGAAACAGGCAAGACCAAGTAGAGAAAAAAAATATATTATGTAGTTAACCGTCGTAATATACGCTGTCAAATTTTGGGAAATAATAATAATAATAAAAAAAAAACTAATATCCCCGTCGAAGTTATGTGAGCATACAATATATCTATACGAAACACACACACACACACACACGTCATAATAAAATATTATAATATAATGTATGCGTGAAATGAAGTATATGATACAAAATCCTACTATTATACTGTCCTACAATATTTTAGCAATATGCCAATATGGCGCGACCATATAGTTAGGAGATGCTGCATTTTACGATTCAGTCCTACTCACTTATATAAATTATATATAAACTACAAGGAGCACTAACTTACACGTACTCACATATTTTGGCTTGTCATTTTTTTTATGTACATAATAATTTGTATTGAGGTTCGAAATAGTATATTATATTAAATATGATATGATATATCTTAGGTCAGAACGCAGATAAATGTCAAAAATATATCATGACTAGGCCAATGAATATTCAATCCACCTACGTGTTATTTTGTATGGTACTTCGTAGAAGAGATTGAGTGATCAAAATTTGTTTTACGTCACAACGACAATAACAGAAGTCACATCTTAGTATTTAGAGTATAGTGCATTTCAGACATTTTATTCGGATAATGTCGAAAAAAAATAAAAAATAGAATTTCTAGTCTCGTTGCTTAGTTTCTACACTTTAAGTCTAACTCTCTTTATTCGAAAAGGTTGAAACCTAAGAAGACACTTTAAGTTGTATGCACATGATGTGGAGAAGCGAGAAAAATATAATTTATAAGTAGAGATAGTCATGAATTGAAAGTTAGCCGGAAAATGATCTCAAGGTTGGAAAATATAAGAATAGATAAGTATATAAGAATGGAAAAACAATATTGAATTAAACGCCAGAAACAAAGTAGAAGTACTATTTATAGATCGCGTTTCAACGTGTTTTGGATTCATAATTTAATACATGTATATTATATATAAGAGGTGGGTTAATAATACTTATTATTGCACATATACATGATGTTAACTCTCGTATTTGGATACTTGAAAATCCGATCTATAGCAAGCAGCAATTGAACGATTGCCGAGTGTCGACTCTCCACGAATCACTCCAGACACGAGAGGTTTCTTTTCGTTATATAAACGAAAATAATTTACTTGATTCACACTTACCTCCAACATCTTGATCACTTTTTCATTAACATTTACAAAGTTTTTACAAGTTCCTTTGTTTTTTTATATAATCGCTTTTTAAATCAGATTTATAACACATGATATCGTGTGAAAAAATGTGTAATCTTTTACATTACAATTCAAACAACTTCATTTCCTATTAAATCAAAATAGGATCATATTATATTATTATTCCTATACATTTTTTTAGAGCAGTTTTGTTTTTATGATATTTTATACTAAAATTAGATTTTTAAATTGTATTAAAAGTTCAAAGGTTAAGTCGACGAAATTTTTTTGTATATTCCATCTGCATGCCTAAGTTGTAATTAAAAATTAAAAAATAAGAACTTTAAATTGGGTAATGGTAATAATTCAAATGTCAAAACCATGAAGCAAATTGTGGGTATCGGTGTCATAAACGAAAGTCTCAAGTTCTACCTGTGGCAAAATAATTGTATAAGAAAAGTGTACCACTTTTACTAAACTTTCATTGGAATATAATATTATGTGGGTAATGGTTTCCTATGGAAACTGACAAACTTGGTATATTCCTCGGAAAATTATGATTTTTCCACCACATCACCTGCATGTCTACTAACATCATCCGCCGAACGCCGACCGCGGGCATGCGCGCACATTTAATTCCAAGCTATGAGGGTTCTAGCACGCGCGCTTCATCTTCGCGAAGACTCACGTAGCGGGTATACCTAACATTTAACATTTAACCATATCAAATTATATTATAATTATGCATTATGCCATGTGGTATATAAGGTGCTCACGTAATTAATTCGTTGCGGACGAATCGACGCATTTGCCGGGGATTTGCCTATCCCGAATAGAGTTCTATTCTATTATTCTTTCATCCTGCAGCCGATGTGTTCCCTGGCCCTGAAAAAAAAACCAGATAAGTTTAACATAAATTATGATTTTTACTGTAGTTTATTGTGACCAGACAGCAGTTTATATTGTTTATAACAATATTATAAAATTATTATCAAATGATAAATACGTGTCAAAAAAATATATTTGTTTGTCTGCTATAATATGTTATAGTAATATTATGTGTATAAAGTACGGATTTTAGAACACAAAACTGTAGTAAAATCATTTAAAATAAGGTAATACAATATCGCTAAAAATAATTTATAGAAAAAAACTATAAAATCAGTTAAAAAAAAAATATTGTATTATTAATATCATATTATGTATATTATTTTACTAATAAATGTAATTGTTCTTTCAATGAACAAAATGTGCTTCATGGTATTATCTACAAAGAAAATTAAACTGTCACTAACACTGAGTATACGGTGTAACGAACAAAATGAAATTGTTGTGTTTATTGTCATTTCAACATAAATTATATTACTAATATTGGTAATAAGACATAATAACATCGGTACCAGCTCAATAAAATGACCTTTTATCTAAAGTATGTAGGTACTACAAACCGGTGTTCTATTTATATTCGATTTAAAACAAAAATAATATAGGTAAGTACGTTTTGTTTAACAAGTTAGTATAAAATAAAAAAGTATATACAATTAGTATACTAAAATTGATTAAAGCTCTAAAAATCATTAAAAAAATACAAATAACAAAAAAAGCATAAATAATATGATGTATGAGTACATATTTTATTCTACGTTATATGAATCACATTATTAGCTGGTAAAGTTTTTTTTTTTGAACAAGTAGAAATAAAAAATTAAATGTCACAGAAATGCGTACATTAATAATGTCATATAATGTCTTACAGCCTATGGTAGTGTGTCAAAAGTAGCAAATCAAAATGTTATTGTTCTTTAAAATAATGTTTTTAGCCATGCTAGGAAACTGTTTTTCACTATTTGATCACCTGGTAACAAAATAAGTAATAATATGTTAGGTATATTCTATAGATAACCAAACGAACGTGACGTGAACAGTCAATATTGTATAATGGTCTCCTGTATTATTTTTATTATTATTGAAGCTACAGAGATTTATCATCCCAAGTCGCGTGCACTCGGAAGATTCGTACATCGCACCGTGTTATCTGTAGTTGGGTAAAAAGTGCGGAAGCTTAAAATTCAATTAAAACTTAAAGTACAGTCTTAAATTTTATACATTTTGTGTTTTTTTTTCTTTCATCCTCTCCCACGCGTACAAAACAAACAATATTGGACGAACAAAACCCTTACCCTGGTGGCTCACCACCGCCGCGGCCGCCAACGCTGAGTGCGTTGTGTTCACATCACACGAAAACAAAAAAATAAAGTCTCTTTCGCAGTGTGTATACATTAGTATTATTATTATTATTATGTATGCCGCGGTGTACACAAGGCGTCACGATTAAAAAAGGTTTGAAAAAATAAAAATAAAAAAACGTAATATTTACTCGTGTGAAAAACGATTGTATTTGCGATGTGTTTTACGTATGCATATTTCATATTATATTATTATACACGTATATACTCATAATGTAAACGAGAAATGTTTCAATGATTTCTTTTTTCAGTCCTGGGTCGGTTTATACCTGTAGTGCAATATTGCCGCCACCGCCGCGGCAACCGACACACCTGTCAACAAGTGTAATGCAATTCCAAAAACTTGGCACTTTCGTAACGAACATATTATAACGGCTTACATACACACTCACGCGCACACACACACACACACACACACACACACACACACACACACACACGTGAGGATTTTCAATTCCGTTGGTTTAGTACTTGAATTTACTTTCACATGTTTGCTAGAATTAAAAAATAAAAAAAAAACAACCACCATTGTAATCCACGTGTATAGTAAAATACTACTTAGACATATTATATACTCAGAAATATAGTGTATACTACTTCCACTACAAAACCTCCACTGTTCGTTTAAAAGGCGAACGGCACGAAAAACAAATCCATAAAAATGCCTTTGTGTTTGTAGGTCAACGAGTTTATTTTTATTCGGCGGGCGTTATATTATATAAATAGCGATCGCTAGAACTTTTTTCATATATATTTCTACCAAGATTAGTCCGTGATTTCTACCATACTTCGAAAAACTTTTCGTGATTGGCAGTCGAAAAAAATAAATCGAATAATCGATTTTAATTCTACAGTATCAGCACTACGGACAACAGGCAGTTAATTTCCGATCGATATCATTATTGAACGACACTTTCATAAGTAATAGGTACCTAATAAGTAAATATGCCACGTTAAAACCGTTTGCAGTATTTAAACAATAATTCAAGTCAAATTCAAATAGCTATATGAAAAAATTAGATTTTTATTTTGGTAATAACAAAATACTAAAATATATGTTGTATGCTAGTGCGAGGTTTTTGGACATTTATATGAATGACTGCATTGACTATAATCATGCAGTCGTCGTTAACATCAAACACTTATCAATAGTAGGTTATTATTAAACATCGTAAGGTGTGATGTGTAGCATTATTCCTTTATATTATTATTATTATGCAAAATACATTTTACTCTTCAAGTGATTATGAAAATTAAGAAATGAATTTCATAAGGCAGTTTTAAGCTTTGATAGTTGGATTACATAGTATACTATGTATACATAGTACAATAGTACATACATAATATATAAATAAATATTTGATAAAATAAGTTAAATTAAGCTTGTAAATTTTACGTTGTTTTAAGCAAAATTGATTTCTTATTATTAATATATTTGACATTTTATGAATATCACTATTTTCACTATTAAAAGTGCAAGAGTAGACGCGAGGAGAAGTAAAAATACTTAGTTTGCTACTGAATTGAAATTTTAATAACTAATCTTAATTAAAAATAGATGACATTTCTTACATAATTTGTTTTCTATTTGCATTGAGTTAAAACAATAACTACGGTTGTAATATGTGTATGCAAATTATTTAGAATATGTAAATAACTTTAATTTAAAAAAAAAAATATTGACTCTATTAACATATTAATTATTCATCATAATATTATGTTTATATTAATTATACCTGCACACTATTATAACAATAACGAACCTCCCTAGTTTGACGAAACAGCGATAGAAAATTGAGACTAATTTTATGTAGATTTTGGAGTTTCTCTGAATAATTTCTGGCGGATTGTTTTGGCTCTATAAAAAAAGGAGTAAGCTTTTTTTTTAAATTGTTGGTATAAAGGAAACACGTTCAGTGGACATTTTCCCCGAACAATTCTGTAAATTGGAATTATCTTTCTACATACGCCCTAGTTTCAATACGCTATTTTTTAATCTTATATTGTGTGTTGATATTATTTAACTGTTTTTAGTTTGGGAGATTCATAGCCGCGTACACACGATTAACGCAAAACGCTAGTATACAAGAAAACGGGCGATTGTAAACTCGGCCCGAGGAAAAAAATTTTTAAAAGGTCTATCGTAAACTAGGCCCTTGTTTTTTCCGGTAAAAAATATTTAGGTGTTAACTCGGCCCTGGGTTTTTCGGGTAAAAATTATTTAGTAGTAAACTCGGCCTGGATAAAATGTTTTTATATAATTTTCTTATAATATTTTTAAGAACCATTTAGCATTACCCAGAGGATACCACGAGGAGGCGATTCTTATCATCCTCCAAAAATCATTTTCATTTTCGTATTATTATTCATAATATGAAAATCGTTTTATAACTGTAAAATGTATTTATGTAAATTTGTAATTGTAAAAAGTGTAAAAATATAATGTATAAATCTATTTTTTTTAAGTAAAAAGCAATGTGTTTAACGTATTCACTTACTGATATTTCCTTATTTTTATATTTTGTAAGTGTTCTGTCTAAGACTCTAAGAGTTCTCTTTTTTTTTTAGTTTTTGTATTCTGAAATTGGAATGGTGCATCTAGGCTGTTGATTTTAATGTACTTTTCTGTTTGTATATCTTTTAATTTTGCAACGAAGGAATATTTATTGGGGTGAGTGGAATTGAAACTTGAATAAAAATGCGCATGAAACGATTCACTTGCATTAGTTGTTAAGCACTTATCAACTGATGCACAGGCCCACAAATCAGGTGGAAACATAATATCATCTTCTCCTATAAATATTATCGGGCCGAGATTTCAACAGACTTTTTTTATTACGTGAAATTTCCGGGCCGAGTTTACAATCTACCTATTTTATTACCAAACATTTTTGGGCCGAGTTTACAGCAAAAAATGTAATTGCGGGTCCAGTTTACATTTGCCCAAGAGAACACACTTCTGAAGACACGAGTGAAATGACATTACAGTGTCAATAATCTCGCACAGTCGTTTTATAGCCTTATAGGTAAGAATCAGAGGTACGGGATCTATTGTGCTTTTTGTGTCATTTAATAATCTCGAGTAGATTTATTTGGCTTGGTGAAGAAAGAAATTGATTTTTTTTCTTTAATTTGGTAGTGTAGAGGGAGCTCGTTTGGTATTGACAGAGATTTTTTGTCGAGCAATCCAATAAATCGTAACTACCTTTCTTCACACTCAATATATATTAGTTGCAATACCCGAAAAATATATAATATCAACACGCAATGAAAAATATCAACGCACTGTATTATTAAAAAACTGTTTTTATTTCGGAAGATTATTATTGATTCACGGCCACTGTACAAACGAATAACACAAATGCCTTTGGTACGCACCTCTGGAAACACGCGTGAAATAAAATTACTGTGTAAATAATCGCGAGCAGCCGTAGAATAGGTAGGAATCGGAGGTACGCACAGGATTTAATTGTTGATTTGTTCGAAGAATGGAAACAATTTGTGCGTGAAAAGAAGACAAAAACAAACTAACATATCAATTGGCCCGACTCCGCAATAGCTTAAGGCCACGTATTGTTCGGTTATTATATTATTATACTGGTTTAACGGCGTCTCGGCGAGCATTAGCTTTTTATTTTGTCATGCAGTGCGTTTCAGCGATTTCTTTAGACTAGGATTTTTTTTTAACAACTTTTTTCTGTTTCGAGAATAATAATAGCGATATTATATTATAATTATGTATTATTAAACATTATTATCGTCATTGTGTGTACGCAGCCGCGTGTTTGTATTATTATCATCATTATTGTGCGGCGTGTTAATGAGTTTATTGTTGTACGTGGTCCGCGTTTAGGTTTTCTAAACACAAACAATCAAAACTGATGAATATACAGACTAAAGAGAAAAACAATTTAAAACGATATTATATTCGCGACGAAAGTATCTCTTTATTACAATATAATGATATTAATATATATCCAGTCCTCGGTAGGCAATATAATACAATAATATTTAATATTTACGACTATGTCAAGGGCATAGCACGATTTTTGATTTACTGATTTCCGTTGATATACCTTTAGCGTATTGTGGGTTCAAATCGCATCATAATTATATCAATAATAATTATAATTTTATTATTTCGATGATTAGTGGAACAAAATAGTAAATACAACATAGCGTGTTACGAAGATGATGAGCACCGTCATGAAAGTTATAATACAAATATTATATTATAAAAAGGTTGTGTGTGTGTGTTTTTAAAAATGAGCCCAAGTTTACAAAATTATTATGTATTGCAATGACCTCGAAAATCTATGGTCTACCGCTGCCTAATGTCGGTCAAAAAGTTAAATTCCAAATGGCTATATAATATTACTACAACAACATATTATTATTCAACTTTCAAAGACGTTAAATCATTATTATTTAGTTGTTTATTAATATAAATTCTCTATCAATAAAACCATTAAAAATAAGTACACAGGTAGAGGTTGTTATATTTATAATTTATTAAATAAAGAAACATAATTATTATTATGCTGTGAAATACATGGGTATAAAATACATATTAAAACAATGTATATTAAACATAACATCATGTATATTTTAAATTTTGTATTAGTTATTCATTTGGGGTAGATATATATATTTATACGCCTTGATAAACAATATGAAATATGTATGCAAAAATATGCATGTTTGTTATATGTATATACACTGATAATGACTCAAAATAATAACTAAAATATTCTCTAAAATAAAAAAAAAATACCTTTGAATATTTTACATTGATACAATATTTTTATTTATAGGTACATTTATTTTTATACTTTATCATTATTATTTATTACGCATTCGAGTGTTATACTTATTTTTTTTAACTATTGCCTTCTATTAATTGGAAAATCTATTTAAGTTTTTTTGAATTTTTAACAATTTATTCATGAACATCACTCACGTGAAATTATAGATCGTTGATATTATAGCTGATACCGTATCTAGAAAATATGAGTGTATTAAATATTATATCTCGACCTCTTAGATTATATACAAACACTAATAAGTTGTGAGTTGTGGAAATAAGGTATATTACTTTCACTATAGGTAAAAAATCGTGAAATGTATACAAACAAAAAAACATAGTTTAAAACTTAAAAAGTCATAAATAGGAAATCGTAATAGATATGTAAAATAAAATTGAATGTGCAAATTAAATAGATCACATATTTCTAAAAAATAGAAATGTTTTGGTCAACCAAAAAACAATAAAGCGCTAATACTTGTCAATAGTTATACCTTACCAGCCATGTTGACTCATTACTTATTATCATGAAAGGTCTCTATAATATTGCAACTAAAAACGTACAAAGGTGATAGGTACTAACGTCCTACATAGATTTACTGTATGGTAATTTTTTTTGGATTTACTGAAATACTATTTATCTACATGACTATTGCAACGATCGATATACTATCATCATAATAAAATAAACAACCATCGCCCATGATATTACACTTAATTCTATTATTTGTGATTCGGTGGATGCCACTCAGGGGTACTCTATTGATAATAGTTCTATGATCAAGAGGTTGAATACCTACACGATAATAATATTATCAAGGTCTAATATACGGATTCGTACTCTTATTATCTTAAAAAACTGTATCAAACACGAACGAATAAAAAACTTTAGTCCGTTGATGTAAATGTAAATCGAGGGGTCCCCCCTCGTTGTTGCTATATTTGATACGAAGGCGCTCATTAGATTTCGTACGGTTTTTATTTTTAATGTAATTGACCTTGTCGTCATTCACTCACTTGTGCCGACGAACTCGACATGCCGTCAGCCCTTGTACACTACATATTTTAACAATAATAAAAAACACGCTACCTAATATATAATATTAAATTATTATGAAGTGTGTTCAGTGTGGGTGTAAAGATTAGACAAACTGGTTTGCTATCAGATCTACTGTAAAAATTGTGAATTTTCCGAAAAAGTATTCGAAATCAGTTTCTTGACGTTATTATATACGAAGCGGCTGCAAAAAATCGGGACAACACAAACGACGACACACCGTGATCCCCACATAATCGCCAGCTGTCACCAAAAAAAAAATCATGCAATATTTTTTTACACTTCTAATGCTCGTTTTTTCCCCGGTTAAACGACTGTAGGTAGCAAATATCTATAATATCTTATTATATATAAGCCATGAGTCTCGAATTGATAGTTCGTTAAAGAGAGGGGTTATCAAATTTTGCTCACACCATCAAATCGATTAATCAAACCAATTCACGGTATACTCGAAGTTTAACTTTCGGTCAAGTGTTCCGCAGCAACAGTATATATATATATACAATTTAATTTTACAGTTTATTTTTTTCCCGTGCGATCAAACCTTTCGAGTTGTCTTTTCACCTACGGTGATGTCACGTATGGACGTGGTTTATAATTTGACTGGTTAATCTGTGGATACTATAATTTATTTTATCATTACCATACCTCCCTTACTCATGCGCGTCTTTACTTCTGCAGCTGCTGATATTCTTATTAAATTTTACGATGGTCTTTTCCATTGTCTATTATTATAAAACGCCTACAGAATAAAATATAACGAAATAAAACGAATGACGTCGTGGTGAGACCGCGGTAGTATGCACGTATTATTATCATTATTATTATTATTATTATTATTTTGTATTATTATTATAGTCGTTAAGTAGTGCGCAAGAGCGTATTTTTGGTCTCTTTTTTTCATATAATATACGCCGTGACTTTGCCCTTCGATGTGCTCTAAGTCCACGCTTACACAGATGCACATCAAACGACGTGCACGACGATCCGCGCTCACACACATAAATTATTACATGGTGTGTACTATGTATATATATTGATACTGTGGTTTGTGACAGCGTTTTATATTAATACATACAGTGGTGGCTGCTTCCCGGTAATGTACCTACACGTGCCATGAAATATTAATAATATGGAGTGGCTAGACTATGTTACTAATATTAAGTATAAAAATAATAATAATAATAATAATAATTTATGTAGGTATACCAATCTCTTTAGTGGGGCCTGGTATTAAAAAAAAAAAAAATAGTGATTTGGATTAATTGACCCAAACACAGCGGTAAACCAAATAACTCAATATTATAGAACCCGCATTTCCCAAAAATTATAAGTGGTTCTAAACACATTTCAAAACGCCGTCAAACGCATCATGCCATTGCCTTTGCAAGGTAAAAAATATAACATGCCTATAATGATCATTCACCTTCTTGTTAGTCTGAACTCATTTTTCACATTTTGCGTAATATCCTGGAGAACCATCGTAATCCTTTACACATCGACGTTTTTGTGTAGTCTTCAGAAAAACAGTCCATCACTGCGGCATTGACCGAATTCGACATCGACGGTGGTATTGTGGTGTTCTATCTTCTTATTTTCCCTACAAAGACGCGTGACTTATAATAATGCATTTATATCAACCTCGTCAAGAGACATACCTGCTTGGGTCCTTGCAAGCACATAAATAACATATATATATAGTATTATAGTTACACACGTTGACAGGTTCACTTGTGTCATTTTCACCGGAACACTTCAGAAGGGGCTGATAAACGGAATTAATGGCAGTAATGGTCTTTGAAAAACAATCGATAGTTATTCGTAAGACATTGCAAAAATATTGCATATCATTTTTTTGCATTCCTATTATTTTAATCACCAGTCAGTAAGCTTTTAATTAAACGGCACTGAGGTCTAGCTTACACATTTTATGAGACATTACGTATACTGTTTACGTACTTTCTTTAATTTGTATTCTATATT
Organism: Myzus persicae; assembly: GCF_001856785.1. Taxonomy (NCBI): domain Eukaryota; kingdom Metazoa; phylum Arthropoda; class Insecta; order Hemiptera; family Aphididae; genus Myzus; species Myzus persicae. The sequence goes on along the minus strand of NW_019100880.1, from coordinate 471,953 downwards.
AAGAAAGGCACGATATTTGTTTCTTAAAATCGGCTAAATACAACTCTTACTTTATCAGAACATAAATAATAATATGTATGGATGCTAAGAAAACAAAGTAACTATAATAAATTGTGTAAAATTAAATTATTTTTTAGCTCTCGCTCTTAAGATTTATAAAACGGGACTAATGACTTCTACTAAAACGCCTACGTTGTTATAAATGCCATAGAGCCCCAGCAGCTGCAGACGACACGCAAATCTTGATCTCTCATTGAGGTTCCTTATATTATACCATTGATTATACTTACGGCGCGCGGCGTAGGTACTCGAGGACCGTCAGCACGCATCGCGTGTTCATAATATGACTATGATTTATTAAACATACCCATATATAATAATAATATGAAGCAATCCGATTATAATAGCATATATTATTACATTATATTTGCCATATTTTGTGGTATATAATATTGCAAAGAAGGAGCTGAAATTCCACATGCATACATCATACCTATTATACTTTGATTATAATTGTTGTCAAATTATACTTTGTTCGAATTTCGTTTTAATTATATTTTCGAGTGCGAACAAATTACTACAAAATTTCCTACTACGTACTGTCTTGTTTTATTGTTTCACCTTAATTAATTCTCTTTTGTATCCATTCGCATCGGGACTATAGACAAAATTGCTTTTTTTTTAAATACAAAAATGTAATTTACCATTTTAAGTCGACTTTATGTTATATAAGGTAACAACCAATGTGGAAAATAAAACCAATGCAATAAAAGACAATGGAATATAAGACGAAACACTCTAAAAAGAAATAAAACCAATTTTTACACCCAACTTAATTGCCCTATAAGGCGAATTATAAAATAATCTATAATAACAACCGTATAATATTAATAGTTGAAATATTAAATGAGTTTATCGCAACAAAATGTAGTACAAATAATAATATCACTATAAAAATTTACTTAGTGAAAATAAATTGAAAGCAGAATGGATTTTTGACTGATAAAGTGTATAACGGAAATCATACATAACATGTAACATTCCTACAATGATACGAGAAGCATAATTTAAAAAAAAATTATTATTATTATTATTATTACTAAAAAGTATACGAGATATTTATTAGAGATAGAAAGAAAACATAATATAGGCACCCAATACTAGTTTTTATTACAACAGCTAGGTTCTATATGGATAACCATGCCCATTAGTATGGCCATTGATTATAAATTAAGTATTTATAGTCAATGGTATAATACTATAATGGTATGATACATAAATCTTTTCTATAAATTTTATGATGTTGGGTATAATTAATCTTTTAGCTCTATAGGATTATCAGAAAACTAAAAACAAAAACTTATACTCATACTTTTTCATATCATTATCATTAAAATAATTACATTTCATACTGTTATTACAGCCTACAGATCTTCTTTTGAATTGGTCAGGACTAAATGGTTCAGTCTAGATGTAAATGTTTTTACTTAGAACTAATAATTTCATATAATAAATATTTAATGAAATAAACAATTTTTTCTATTGTATCTTTTTTCTAAAAACTATTTTTAAAACGTCTATTACTTGAAAATATTATTGTTATAAATTGTATAATAAGGGTTCCCACTTTCCCGTCTACAATTAAAAAAAGCATTTTATTTGTATTTTACAAAATTATATTTTTTTTTTTGTGAAATCATTGGTCTAATGTCCTCTTGATGGCTTTACTAATCGCTGATATTACCCGAAAAAAAACATAAAATCAAACGACTATAAATTCTAAAATTTTAAGCCCCATTTGGTTTTATTTTAGATTACTAGATTTGTTTGTTTAGAATTTAAATCTTTGAGTATTTTAATAAAGAAATATTAATGAATAAATAATGAACATACTTTTATGACATCGTGTTGAATAATTTATTAAATGAATTGTTGTGCAACGCAAAAATAATGAGACAAATTAGAATGTTGACGCGTCACACGTCATAAAATAATGGGCATTACGGACCTCTGGAAAAGGTTTTGAAAATTATTTAAAAATTCAATTTGGCATAACATCCATACTAATCCATAAACTTACATTTAATTTAAAACAACACATACAATTATTCAAATCGAAATGATTAATTCATTAGGGGTTTTTTTCCCGATATATTTGTTCACATAAATATGATATAATATTATAATATTATGATATTTTGATACGACCCAAAATATTCAAATGAAAAATTAAACGTATGAATAAATTACTATACCTAATTCGTTAAATCTTATAGGTATAAATACAATTTAATGTAATATCATCATAATTAATATGTAAGACAAGACGTATCGACAGTTCGAATTTCTATCTGCACAGAGTGCGTAAAATTATATTTTACATATCGGTTAGGTGAGGTGATAATATTATTATTATTATTATTATTATTATTATTATTATGTTTTGAACATAATGTGTTCGGTAGACCGTCCATTCGCTGTTTACGAAGACAACGATGATTAGCCGTTTCGAAAGAAACCGCACATTTGTTCCAATGGTTTCTTAATGATATAAAACAGACTACATCCTTTGTTCGTAATGCGACGACACGAATAATATATGTACTATGCCTTCGAGACTTACAAAGCTCGCCAAATTATCTTTGCACCGTAATAGTTGTGTGGTTTTTTTCCCGTTTGTTTGTTTTTAGTTTTCTGTATAAATAGCAACCCGAAAAACGTGGCTCGCGGTATAATTATCCAACCCAGTATATCGCAGTGGAAAAAAATAAATAACAATTTTCGCGGAGTTGATGTCAGTACAAGCTCTTAGAATTTAAAACCGGTAAGACCCGATCAACTGATGACCATTGGTACAATAACTGTCACCAGCTGTAAACTGAAAGAAAATCCGTGCAAAACGATGTTTAGATACTTGACATAACTATGCTCAGTATAATATCATTGATTATCCTATGATAATATTATAGCTCAACATTTTTGTCTAATCAGCTTTATATAATATTATATCGATCAATAATAATTTTCGTTAAAAAATTCAACAATAGTAATAAATACACTCTATTTTATTATTTCAATCGGAGTATTAGATTTGAAATAAAGTATATATATGTTTTTAGAGACACATTCATATTAATTACATACCACCTACTCCAAATAATAATTTAGTAAAACGAAAACAAATTGAAGTATAGTGTCAAGTACAATTTTATCCAATCATACATTTATCAACCACAACACACCCGACGTTCTAAAATTATGATATAGTTCCGTGTATGGATTTCTAAATAAAATAAAATAATATTATTATTATGTTTGGCTTTGGATTTCAATAATCGACTAAAATTCGGTTATAATTAAATAATATTTAACCGTTTCAGACTTCAGTTACGATACCCTCCTAGGCGAGTTGATCGATACAATTATTGTTCACAAAACAGTTGTGAGTGGGCGCAATATCAAAAGCTACCTTACCCACTCTATACTATTTATACATACCTACAACAAAGGTCCCACAAATCTTGATGCACTAATCTTCTCCGACATTGCCGATCGATATAAGTTTAAAAAAATCGCATACAAGTAATAGTCAACCACACGAATGAAAAACGTTCATGAAATTATACAAATTCACATCGTACTCGGCGATCGTGCGAAAATAATAAATGACTGGAAACAACTACGCCTGCACAAAGAACGACTGGGAAAGTCCGCTTTCCAGAACTGTACAGTGTGACCTTTCCAAAATTCGTTATTTTTTTATTTATCCCCGCAGACAATAATAGGGTATGAAATGCTCGGAAGATATAAAATCGGAATTATTGTGTGGTTGGCATCAAGATGTTTCTTCCATGAATAATTACCTATTCGGTTTCGTAGAAAAGTCTATTTGCGAAAAGAAGTGCAGTCGCGCCCGGTTTCCCGCTGATGGTATAATACTAATTTCATTATTTTGTTGTACTCTGCCGTGCAATGTATTATTATTATTATTATTATTATTATTATTACAAACGGTGCGAGGTCCTAGAATTACGTCCGAAGACTGGAAAATGTATGGTAAAAATGGTGTTCATGGTACGTATGACGTAACTTCTATTATAATGCGTTCAACTCGAAGCGACATTATGATTCCGCACGCGAAACGAACTTTTTCCGTTGTAATTATTTTTATGCAAATCAAACAATACGACGGCAGCAACGATATCATACAAATATTATGGTAATACGCTCGAGCTTCCCGAAACGTGATATTCATACGACTCGAGAGGAGCATACCTTTTCACGGAGTTTGTGAGTGGATATAGGTACATGTACGATTGAAAACACGTTTTATAAACGGACTAAGTCGTGTGTTTTGAATTCATCCGAAAGTTACTTGACATATTATTATACGTCGCTATATTATTTTAACGAATAATAAAATGCCAACAATCGCATAGCGGGGTCGTCGTATGCTCGTATATAGTATATCAATATAATATTGTTAAAATTTTAATGTGTTATCGTAATGTAAAAATAAATACTAACTAGGCACTCAACCAAATACAACAACTCACCTTTTAGTTCATCATTGGTGGAATGCACATCACGAGTTCTTCGAATAGTAATTCCATTAGTTTAGGTGAGACTTGAGTAGACACTGTTATTAAGATCTAAATCATAAATAGTGCTTCGTCTATTTCTGATAAATAGGAGGCACATAATATTATTGTTGTCAATAACATGTCAATGTAAATAAATTTGGTGTATATCAATAAGGATATAATGTACAGTTGTTATTGTTGCACTATATCTACATATTATGTTATAATACCGCTGTGGTTACTATCAGCAGATTATTTAAGAGGATACATTCCTCACACAACCAATTAGTTTCAATTAAATATAAATATATACCAAATAATACTATGAAGTTTATAGATGAGTACCAAAACATACCAAGTGTATATAAGTTTATTTGCCCCCACCCTCTCCCTTAAAAATAAGTCAAATAATAAACTGGTTATTACGTGCAATAGGCTCACATAGTATAGTTAGCTGTTGCCTGTATGTCGTGTAGATAGCCACAAACCAGTCTAATGGATTCGAAAAATATGAGCAAAACATTTAAATGGCAATAGAGAATAATAAATATAATAAATAATAATTAAAAATGAAATAAGAATAATTAATTTCTCTGGGGCTGTGGCTTTCAATCGGTATAGGGCTTATAATGTAGAACCTCGTGCGTGTCAAAAAAAAAGGAATTTTTTTTTGGATTTTAGTGTTGAGCCACTTTGATCTCATTGACTTAAGTTCGAATCCATTCAATTGAAAATTCGGACGTCATCGGGAAAGAACTGAGCTGATTTAGGTCAAATGTCTTAAAAATAATACAATTTATTATTGTCAGTTGCATCTCTACGCACTAGACATGATTTGGGTACGATAGGGGTAGAGGTGGTCCGTAACGTCGATAGTGAAACAAATTGCATACCATGATTATGATTCATGATTTATGTTAATTTTCTGTGAACGTTATATATACAAAACTAGAAATATAATACTTACAAAATTCAAAATAAAATTAATTTGTTTTTCCCGTATAATACAGTTCTTCCGCACAGGGCGTGGGCTCAAACATCGGACCGGTAAAATCGAAAATGACAGAGTGAAATAATTTTATTATGAACGTCATCGGCGGACTGTCGGAGAAACGAAACCGGGACCGGGTCGACGACAGCGATCTGGAACATAACCTGAACGGAGAGCGCGATCAGCGTCGAACAGCGGCGGCCGTGGCCGACACGCAACGCGGTGGCTGTTGAAAGAACAAGCGCGCACGCGCCATCCGACAATATTATAGTGGCCGGATTCACGGAACGGACGGCGACAGGATCATCGTGTTCGCGCCGGTCGCTCCGGAACTAACGGCGAGCGTGGTCGAGCAGCCGGCGGCGTGGGGGGCGCGTCAAGCAAGTGCAGCTGGTGGTGCTGCTGCTGCCGGAGCTGCCGCCGCCGTCGCCTACGCCACAGCCGCCGGGCCGCCGCCGCCGCCGACGACGCCGCAGCAGCAGCATCCGAAGCCGGCGACGACCTGCAGCAACAGCAACATCAACAGACAGTAACCACAGTGGTGATAACGTCGCCGTCCTCATCTACCATTGCGGTGCCGAGACAAGTTGAGGTCGCCGCTGCCACCCTGTCGTCGTCAACCGAATGCCAAGCGCCGTCGTCGTCGTGTTCCGTCACCGCAGACGCCGACCGGAAGTCGTCGTCGGTCTCTTCCGCCGCCCCGGTCGCCGGAGACCAAAACCTGCAACAACAGCAGCCACCTGCACCGAAACAACAGCAGCAACAACAGCAACAGTTTCACGACATCGAGGAGGAAGAGGACGACGATCAGCCGACGTCATCAACGGACGGCGACCGTTCGCTGACCGTCCGCGAGACCGCCGGGTGCCCGTCACCGACATCGTCGTCTAGCGCCCCGTTGGCATCGACCACGACCTGGCCCAGGGCTGCCACGACCACGGCGGCGGTGTCGTCATCATCGGCGCCCGTCACCGACCGGAAGCGCAAGAAAAATCTACGTCCTAAAAGTATAATCAACACCGTTAGTTCAGACACGTCTGGCACCGTCGGTTCGGGTGTCCAGGAACGCGCCACCGGCACCACGCCACCGTCGACCATCGACAACAATAACAGCAACAACAACAACAACGACAACAGTCAAGCGCCTGCACCCTCACCAGCAGCAGCAGCAGCGGCGGCTGTAGCGGCAGCTGCAGCCGCAACCGCAGCCGCCTCCACCGCAGCTGTCACTGCCAAGATGCAAGCGGAACAGGGCAGCATTGGTGACCTGCAGAAGTACCACAAGTTTCTTCGGAATCGCAGACACACGCTAGCTAACGTCCGGTAAGTGCGCACGAGTTTTATTCTTGGATCTCCAAACGTTATTATATAATTACGTGTATGGAGAGGATTTTATTTTTGATGTGACCTCGCTCGAGGTTTAAAAAAAAAATACTTATAATTTTTATATGTCATTAAGTAATCCGAGTGTTCATATTAATGGACAAAATGGTAAATTTGGTAACTGGTTTAACGTATTATGTATTCAATAGAATTGGATTGTACTCTTTGGTACATTTCATATTATACCCCGATAAAATTGTGGTGTACCACTTTTGAACCACAAGATTCATCCCGATCATGGCTCTAAATTGATTTTTTGAAATCACCTTATCGCGGTGGAATGTGAAGGCTTTATGTCATGAACGTTTTTTTTCTACTATATCGGTGGGTAATACCATCGATTAAATCGAAAATAAAACCATACCAAGTTGGGTGATAGTAACAGTTAAAGAGTTTATTTCACTCAGTCGGAACTGTTTGGACGGTTGAGCGCGGAATAAGACATGCCACCATCTTGTAATAGTTAGATTTTTCTAGTACGAATCATTCAATTTGAATTTTTGCCGCAAACTGTATGCCCCCCTCTCACAATTGAATAAAGTAAATAAGCTTCTAAACCCTTTTTTTTTTTTCCATTTTCATTCTAATAAAATAGCTAGGAATCGTGAAATGAAACTATTTTTAATTTACTCTAAACATTCACAACGATAGTAAAAATATAAAATGCTCTAAAGAAGATCTTTAATTGCAAACTGAAATTTAAGTTTCCTCAAATTATTATATAATTACGATATTCTGACAAATAATATTGTGCTTGAGTATCTATGACGGTGACCCCCATCTGCGGAGAAATTATTTATTTTTCAAACACGTGGTCACTCCTGGCATATATCACCAACTTTTAATAAAAAGTCTGTTTTTGTTCATGAAAATAAATGTATTAACATTAAACCTATAAAAATGTAAGCTTCAATGTACTATAATAATGTTAATAATATTGTAATGTGGAGATAATGATACATAGTTTATTATCCTAAAGATTTTTTCTACGGATGAAATGACGGTCGTGTTTCTCAATGTAGCCAAAGTTTTTATTTCCAGTTACACTCCACAGGAATACCTACTGAATAAAAATACTTAAATATCGGCCTGCTTTTATATTATTAAATTAATACATGCGTTGTATGTCATCGTTAAATTACAGCGAAGTTACGATATGATGATATAATACTAAATTCGATGGTTATAGCTATAACCTGTCCGAGGTATGCTGCAGTTTACCGCTTTTGTACTTTATTCTGCCCACGTACCCATATATAATAATATAACAAATTTTCCGTAGGGAACTTTTGAACCATGTAAATAGTTTTATAAATCATTTCCAGTGCTGCCTTTGCTGTTATACACACACTCGCACACCAGCTTGCGCATAACAAAGTCGTTCGTTTTTATTTAAAGAGACATATTGTTGAGTATAAAATAAGTACCTCTATAAACTTTGTCAATCCATAAATTAATTTATACAGTCGAATTGAATCGTTTTCAATGGGTTTTCGAACAGGAAGAGCAAAATTCCATGAAAACAATAATGATAATATTCCATACAGATTTCTGATTTATCATTTCAGATGTACTGTACGTATAACACTTTCTATTGTGGTGGTGCACAGAGTGGGCTTCCGATATGTCTCGCGTTTCTCTGCGTCTTAGATTTTTGGGAACGCATGTGATTTCTTCTTTATATAGATAACATTATGTTACATGGGTGTGGCAAAAATATTGAAGATTACAACCCACCCACACTTAAAATTAAAATCTGCTCATATATATTTCATTTTTTTTCATTATAACTAAAACATTTATATTATTTTTCAATAACATAACATTAATGCAATGGATGCGTTTTATTAACATATATAACTTCCAACGATAAATAGTAAATACCTTTTTCATTAAATAGATTGTATCTTCTCAGTTCTCCTATTACATACACAATGATGTGTTTTGTAACCTATTACGTGCAGACTTCAAGAGTAAATCAATAAAATATACCTACTAATTACTGTATAATACGAATTTATTATGCTGAATTAAAATTAGCATAATATTCCTTAGTCGATAACTACTACAGTTAAATATAAAAATATTTGTATACCTTACAAAATTTCCCCACTCAACTAAAATTGTTGGGTAAATTCCACCTAAGAAATATTATGTTCGTAATGCCACTGTTATATCGACCTTGATCTACATACGAGAACTCGCCAAACGTGTTTTTCATTTTTAATGACACTAATAAACGTTGGCGGCGCACGTGCAGGTATTATCGAAACTGTAATAATTATTATGTTTGTGATTTTTAGGGTAGGTTTTTGAGTGCTTTTTCTAATCTAACCTCTACCTAAAATTAATTATAACGTGAAAACTGCCATATTTTTTGTTTAGATCTGTTCAAACATGACTTTACCGAAGTAATAATGTTGGTAGAGACTTTTACGTTGCAGTAAACCTTAAGTCGATTAAATCTAATGTGGGCATTAAAACGAATTGAAAACACAATGGATTTAGCGTTTTAACACCTTAGCTTCTATGTGTTTAATTCACTAGTATATCACTGGCATGCATAATGTAATATCGTATGTATTAAACGTAAAAACACAATATATTATGTATTATGTATATATTTTTTTGAAACCAATATTTTAAGAGCCGTAGTTAACATTTGAATGAAGGTATTATCAAAACTAAAAACACAAAAACCTTTCAGTGAAAAAACACCACCCCTAAATCCCCGCCTGCAGCGTGGTGCCCGTGCGTGTTTGCTCACGTGTCAGTGCCTGTGTAGGTTTATTTGTCTTTCCCTACCTTATATCGTAAGCTAACACATATCCGGCCCGGAGATTTGGTTCAGTGCAAGCTCGGGTCCATCACATGGTGGAGGGAGAGTTAAGGATAGGACCAAATACAAAAGTTTCGATCGTTTTGCCTAATAGGTAATAAGAATAACGATTTAATTTGTAGATATTATAATGCTCGTACATTGCGTTTCATGTATTACGTGTATAGACCGTGGAGTGCATGCACGTGATTTACTCATAAAATTATGTGATTCGAAGTATGACTACTCTCTGTCTCTTTCTCTACCACTGTTGACGTTTATGAGAAAATTCTTACTGTTTTTCACTTCATCGTCGTCGCAGGGAGATATTATAACAGTAATAATGCTTGAACGATATATATGTTACGGGTAATGTTAACATTTGGATAAAGTCGATATTAGTCATCCGTTTTGGCTAATGTGTAATTGTTCGTGTATAAACATGAAATATCAACATTATCCGTATGTTAACTTAAGCCAGTCAATATTGGATAATGTTAAAAGTTATATATTAAATAGAGTTATTAGCATTCTATACAATAATAAAGCGTTGGACTGCCAGAGTATGATATCTTAATTCCAACAGCCGAGTATACAATTTAGGTCTATCCATAATTTTCTCCCAGCCAACATTGGAGGCCGTGTGACTGTGTGAGAGTCTCTGTACCGTATGTCGACAGAGGTTGTGCAATTGTGTCTAATGAGGATGGACAATATTGAATATTATAAACTTGGCAATAAATATGGTACTCTGCAGCATATATACATCAGAAATCAGTTTGATGTTTGTCCGTGGTTTTCAACCCTACACTGCACAATTTTTTTTTCTTTAAAAAAAAAATATATGAGTTTTGTGTATACTTCACTAAACTATATATGAAAAATAAAAAAAAAATTTTTAAGTTTTGGTTTTGCTAAAATTTCAAAATTTTAAATTGTTCCATATATGGAACATTGTGCATACATAGATGAGTATTTTATTCAAAAAAATTTTTTTAACTACAAATATAATTTTTACTCGGTACATTATTTGATTCTTTACCGCTTGCTGAGGTGGTACATACAGAAAACTCGTTGAGTGAATACCCGATATAAATCTGCTCGTTCTGGCGGTCGTTCGCAATTACATTGTGATTTTTATCATATTACATACATTTATAGAAATGTAGGTGTTGCATCAAAATGTAGGGGTAAAAAATAACATGATTTATCATTTTATTATCAGAACGTGTGACGATGATATACTGGTAATGATTTTTAAGTGGTTTGTGAGTTTTCAGTACTCGCAGCTTCGAAACGATAAATCCATGTCCTAGCAAAGACGAGGAAAGTCTGCTATTTAAAGGACATAGTATCTGCACGTACTGCGAGCAGGTTTTGTCGGCGATAAATATTTGCACAATATTATTATAGTAGCTGAATGCATAAAAGTTCGTCGTCGAAACCGCATTTTCGAAATTGCATCAACCCTATACTGGTACGCTATTATACAAATGTAAAGTAATAAAATATAAAATATACACATATTATACATTATGTATTTACTATTTATGTCATATAATGCCATTATTTAAGACGAGGGGCACAATCAAAAAAAGGTGTCAAAAACCGTTACAAGTGTATTTTTTTGTGATCAAAATCTGTTAATTCTGAGCGGATGAATTTTATTGCGGTATTGACAATAAAGTGTTTTGTTTTTTTGAGTGTGTGTGTCTAAAGTCACCTTTTCTAAGAGAAAAAAACATCTAATCATCCACTTTGGACAATTTTCTGATAAAAAAATAGGATTTATAGTTTAATTTTTTTTCTTTTGGGCAAGGGTAGAAATAATTGGAAGAATAAACTACAATCGTTATGCTAAACATGGTTTTAACAAAACTGATTTCGTTTTTTTGTTATTATTAAAAAAAAAAAAATAATAACCATAGAGACTTTTCGTTTTTAATAAATGTTTATAAATGCGCACTCCCGGGACATAATAACATTTTAAAAATATTTGAGCTTTTTATAGACATTAATTATTATATTATTATTAGAAATGTCTACTTAGTTTAGATTTGTATGATATAGTTTTTGTTTGTAAGTAAAAGACTGATCATTTAACATGTGGTATTCTAACAAACATTTTACTGAAACATATTTTCACGTATTATGATTATGATAGGTTTCGAGTGTACCTATAAAATTACAGTAAAATAATATTATAATATTGTTATCATCTTAAACTCATAATATGTTAAATATTATTTAGTTTAAATTTTCATTAGTTGTATTTTTAGAATATTTATTATTGTTTGATGTTTATCGATTTACCTGTTTCGTAGGTGATATATATAATAAAAAACCCACTTAGTGATAATATTATATCTGAAAAGTCATCAGTACAATTTATGTAAAAACAATTTCATTATTTCGGGATGTTTCGTAAAGGTTTGAAGCTTGATAAATTGTTTGCACATTAAAACACATTTGTGTTTATAACTTTAAAATGTAAGCCACATATTAATAATATTAAATTATAATTTACATTTCACCATCTAGAAGTACGAATAATATAACAACGATATTATGATAATCATTGCAGTCGATATTTGGTCGACCTAATTTTTGATGATGTATCAAAAGAAAACTTAAAACAAGATTCAAACTAGATGACTAGGTAGACAGTTAAGATTAAACTTATGACGTATAGATACATTTTTTTATAATGCATTTCTTGTATTTATGTTCCATTCATGGCCATAATAATATTATAACAATGTAAATATAATTTAATATTTTAATCCCATGTATTACTTATGCATTATCTTTTTTTAATTACTATTTATCGTGTAAGAGCTTACGACGTCTACCGACTGACTTATTGGCACGGTCAAAAAGTCAATTCAAAGTAATATACCGGTGACTTTATAAGTACAGTATAAATGAAAAAACATTTTTTGAAATACCTACGTTTTCTTAATTTCCGTGGAATCAGGTAATCGAAAAAAGTAGAAACTGTGTTATAAATTATATTGAGGCTTTTTTTGTTTGTTTTTGTTGGTGGACAATTTGGGCTTGGGTACCTATAGATATACAATATTGTCTACCTGATATCTGGAGCTAATTCACATGCTTCATGGGTCAAATAGGTAGTCAAGACGGGCTTGGATACTTGACTTGAAAACGAGGTTTGATAAAAATATATCTCTTTACATTATCACTACCTAACCCTAATAGGGACCAACGTTTTATTATATTATATGCCATAATGTCTTATGTATACGCATATTTCATGTAGATAAATACACATGTTTTTAACGAGGAAGATGTGTTTGAAATATTTCAGAAAATATTCTGAATAATTTGATCATTACGATTAACCTTGAGAATATAATACAAGATATTTGCATAATATTTACTTATTAGATAAGTGCATTCCTAACACGAGCATTTATTATATATACGAATTATTATTTAATACCCATATAATCATGATAGCTCATTATTATGTTAATTCGATTATAGCCTTCATTAATCGACAATTATTATTATTATAAAATCGCCCAATATATATAATATTTTTTTTTTTTTTTTT
>NW_019100880.1:444367-458539 GCF_001856785.1 Myzus persicae | reverse complement strand
GTTTTTGTATTGATGGTTTGTAGGTTTTTGGAACGGTAGGGGGAACACGTGTGTGTTTGTTTTGGCAGAATTTCGAATGGGGCACCCGTAGGTTTCTGCCATGCCCCGGGGGTGGGGGATGGCAGCACTTGCTCTCCGGTCACCGCGACTTGTCCGGAGAAAAATGCCGCCCGGTGGCCGAGGATCGAACCGCGACCGGCTGAGTCGCAGCGGAAGAGTCAGACCACTCGGTCACCTCGTCCCCCTATATATATATAATATTATAGTTGTTGTAAGTAGCAGTGATCGATATCGTCTTTCTCAAAGCTCGTGGTCAGAACTTGAAAAAATTCAATTTTCCTATAATATCAAAGAGCCAGTGTACTGTGAAACAAGTATATGGATTACAATTGGTGGGTGTGGAACTCGTTTAAGTTGTCGTGATAAAAGGTGAGGGTGCAGACGGTGGTTGGTGATGGTGGTGGTGGAATATAATGTACAACACGTCAGCACTGATCGAGCATCTGCATGCAATCTATACACCTACCTAACTATAGACGATAAATCGTTTGTTAGGGTGGATAGAACATCGTGCGAATATATTGTGTGCACGACTATTCGAGTTCCATGCGACAGATCGTTGTTGTGTGTATAGTGGTTGGCATTTAGGGAGGGGGGGGGGGGTGAGTGAGAGAAGGTGAAACGGAAACTCGCGTCCGAGATAAATGAAAACGTGCCACTCGACGGGAAAAAATAGCCCGAAATACGAGTTTGGGGGTGAGGGGAGGTTCCATGTGTCAGGTCAGATACGTACACACACAAATACAATCACACGCGTGTATATTATATGTAAATCGTATTATGCGAAACGCCACGAGAAGGTGCTTTTGGGTGATGTGTGGCGAGTACATATTATATAGATGTATAAATAATAGGCTCCGGTGCACCATAATATGTGTGGGCTGCGGGAACGATGCGACGTTCTTAATTTATCATGTTTTCGTGGTTTGGCCGGCGCTGGATTCGCTGTCAAGCCGCTCGTATATATGTGTATATATATTATATCAAATATACGTATAGGTATACGCATTGTAAACGCACAGTTCCTACTCGTATAAATATATATATATATATATATATAAAGTTCGAAATATTATATACCGAAACCCTTTTCTCCGCCATGTACATACCCAGCCAAGGCACGATAACAATGGCCAGCTCCCGGCTTTTAGTCGAAACGACCAGGATTACATTATTATGTAGTTAGTTATATATTACATTATGACCGTCTGCCCGGGGAAAATCCTCGCTAAATTCAAATCCGTGCACCGCCAATTCGTCGCCAATCAAAAGTCATGAGTATAATATATCGATTACAATAATGTCGTAATAATAAAACGTTTAGTATTAGTAATTAGGCCACACAATATAATAATATATGACCAGATGACCTGCTATATTATAGTACTAATGCCTGTGCTTCGTTACACATATTATTAAAACTACTTCCAGCGGGATTTAAATGGCTAAATTGATATCATGTTTTCAAGAACATTTTTTCTTAAAACCTTGTTGATAAAAACATTATTAAATAAAATAACACTAAGTAATTTGTTAACATTAATATCGAATCAAGTATTTAATACAACCCATTTTTTTTATCAAAAATACAATTGAATAACTTACGATAATTTCAATTGTCGTAGATCATCATCATATCAATTTCCAGCCAAAATATAATTTTTAAATAATGGAATAATATCATAGTTGGGTATTTGTTATTGAGCGTGTAGCACAACGAACACGTGCCGTGACACAATATGAATTTACAAAAGACCCAGCAGTTAAGCACTACCTTCGGATCTATACGTATTAGTATAATACTATTATGAATAGGTACTAAATTATAATAAACGTGATACGTGAGCTTCTATATAATTTTCAAACTGTTTTTAGATAAAGCATATACGTACTTCGTACATACTGTTGTGCACACATAATAATAATATACGTATTATTATACCTACAGTTCATACGTTTATGATCTGTGGACCGGGACCACGAAACAATGATTATTTCATACATATCAGAGCAATTTTGGATCGAAGATGAATTTTACAATTATTTCGTTCTATCTACTTAGTATAGAAATCACAAGATTATTAAAATCACAGATCTTCGAATTTTTCAAATACTAAAAACCAGCTACCTCTTAATTTTTTTAAATTATTGATTACAAATTTGATACTATTATTTATTATGCTACAATAACCACGGGTGGGTTTAGTAACCTCAAAACGATCTATTTGCATAAATAAGTTATCTATAATATTTTATGTTTCAATGGTCGGTTCACATATCGTAAAATTAATATAATACTTCTGTGAATTGTTGCATTGTTGTTGCAATATTGTGGATTTCGAATAAAGAGACATTTCTAGATTTGATGATTTTGATAAAATAGAAACATATAATAGAAATATTTTTTTTTATCAATATTTTAAGAACACTCGATGAATACATAAAAATAGAAATGCATTCAGCTCAGCAAATCAGGACAAGCACACGACAACTAGTAAAATCGGATTTAATAATACATTATCAAATATTTATACATGCTGTGCATATATGTACAGGATGCAACCGGTAGAGAGCGCGGTAAATCGGAATGGTGAATATACAAGTCGTTGTAAATTAGATAATATCAAGTGGATTTCAGACTAAATTTGATTACAGAAAATTATAATATTTGATTCGGAAAACGGTTTGTGCCACGGTGCACGCACAAATAATAATATTATTATTATTATTAAAGTGCGTCGAATGAAGTACGCTCGTGTAATTGTGTATTATGTGTAGCGGTCTAGTCCTGAGGGTTGACAACTAATTTAAAATCGCTGACTAAAGTATATTTTAAGCCCTTTTATTATTTAATTAATATATTACGATTAATATATTATTGTTTAAGCAACCGTTTGAACATCAACAGCGGCATTAGTCTGATATAGCTGCTATTCAATTATTGTCACGTTACAGGTGAGCTTGATTCCATGACAATTTATTATTATCATTTTTGATTTCATCTCGGAATCTAGTCTTTTATCTTTGAATAATAATGTCGCGAATATCTTTTTAAGTAATACAATATTACTGTGAGAAAGTGTAATATTAAAATTAAAAAAACACATTTTTTTCTTCTTTTGTCGATTTATTATATTGACTTTAGTAATATCATTATTATTTGCTGCAATGGTCATGACGCCATGACAGATACGGTAAAAAAAGATACCACGACATCAGTGTAGCTAAATTACCTATTTATTACGCCGTGTTATAATAATAAATTATATTATTGCCTTATTGAAATGCAAAAAATAAACACGAGGAAGTTGTAAGGTCGTTTTATTTACATTTACTTGTTGTTATAAATAATAATTATTTGTTGTTCTTGCCGTGCGCCAATGCGTGAAAGTTCTACTGCAACCGTTTGCAATTTGCAAACACCGACCTCCTTCACCACTTGACAAAGATCGCACGCCATTGTTATTAATTATAATTATAATATTATTATACCGAACTTTCCCCTAAGTTGTTGTTCAATGGACGATGATCGGCTGACGCCCTGTGGTCTGTTCCACCATCGAATTAGAGGACCATTTATTTCCGGACTATGTTTTATATTTTCACTATCTATAAGGATACGACAGTCCCTATCATATTCTGATCTAGTAATTTTACATTAAAATGTTCTGATCGCCAGGCAGGATCGCCCTTTTCGGTGCCCTTGTGGCATAAAATTAAGCCGCGGGGGACAACCGGCGACCGTCGTAAGTCTTGTTACTTTAAAAATTACTTAACCGCGCGTAACTTCATTCATATTATGTTTAATGTATTATTGTGGAAGAATAGTCAAATGAAACAAGAGTAACGTCGCGTTTTCTTAAATCCTGTTATCTTCATTATTATAAATTATTACAATAAATAAACGAATATTCTTTTACCCCTTGTTTGTGTTTATTGTTACTACTTTTTGTATGCTATTTGTTCCAATTGCGAATTATTACTGAAATGCATTCCACTCCAACATTTTCGGTTTCTGCTCTCGACCTGGTTAAAATACAACTGTTGCTTTCGGTGGATTTTCAGATTTTCACAGTATTTTTGAGTTTTGATTTTAGAAATTTTGCCAGAAAAATAATGCAGAAGTCAACTTCTATTTGTCGTCTTCGGGAATTACGTCGAAGTGAATAATTAAATGTTGAAAAATATCAGCTGGGCATAAGATCATTATATAACATCAGCTGTTCTATTAAGAAAAAAAAACAATAATTCGCAAAATGCACTCGATAGTAAATACGATTTCGATGTCATATATATAATATCCATATGTAGAAAAAACCCTTATTGAATTTCGAGGTAGACAGGCGGGCTACCAGTATATTAAAAAAAAAACTGAAGATTTTTTAATGAGGATGAAAAGGAAAAAAGCTCTCACGGAATTGAAATTTTACCAGCGTATACAAAAAGACCGTCATCGCGCTCGGAGTATTGCATGTTCAACGATCCGTTATCAGGCATCTTCAAGGTTTCCGAGGCAACCGTGGTGAATATAATATATATACATACTTATATGCGTACTTTGCGCCATCTAAATTTTATTATACATGGCCAAAAATCTTCGATATGCTCGGAATTGACGAAATTATATATACTATAATAATAATTGATTACTCGACAATGATATAGTAAAATATTTTCAAAATACCATATTAATTTTTACACAGTTAAGGAGTCTACACAATACACAGCAATATATCTATATTATAATTTATAGTATAGGGAAATGACGTATAATATGTACATGTACATATAATAATAAACGGCTGATAAGTCCGTTCGCAAGAGTGAAAAGACGATTATATTATTCCGGTGTAGCGCGTAATTGAAAATCGAAATAGAAAAGAAAACGATATCTGGGGCAGAGAAGTGTTGCAGGTGTGCCGTAATCCGAATACGTGTTCGAATACCTCAGTATTATTTATATATATATGTATAATGTATAATATTATAATGTATACATATGGCGTTGCTTCAGCGTTAAATCATTATTCGTAATTGCGTATTATGTGAAATGGTTCTCCCCGAAATTTCCGTTTTATCATTTCTTGGCGACTATTATAATATTATATACAGCTGCTGCTGCAGTAGTCTTATTAAAACAACCTCCTTCTATGCCACCCTAATCTGGTACTGGTATGAATCGTGGAGATAACTGTGTGTGATCGTATATTATCATAATAATGTATATATATATATATATTATTATATTATAATACTATGACTACAGTCGTCTCTAGAGAAACGGTCTACAGCACCGTATACTCACGTAAATTATGCGAACGAAATTATTATTAAATTATTATATGTAGGTCAAGCATTTTACGCATGCGTGAATCGTGAAAAACACCAAAACCCGTAACGACCGCCATATTGTAAGTATTATGCTATAAAGTATAGGTGAACAAAATCGATGAACAATAATTCATCATATTATTTAATTGATCGATGAACATCATATGTGAAATGTAGTGATGAAAGATTCAAGTTCGATTATTTTCGGTGAATATTATAATTTTTGATTGCTGATCCTCATAACAACTACTGTTACTTATAATATTTTGATAAATTAATTTTAAAAGATCTTAAACTAGTTTATAGTGGTACATGCTAGCAAGCTATGTACGGCGCTGTTATTATTGGAATTGATTTAAGTCGAAATTGAGTTTTGCGCTGAAACATTAAAAGCAAACAAATATTTATGTTGAACTAACGGCGACAATGCCGATTCTGTATATACACACTCGAGTGTGGGGTTTTTATGGTAATTTAAGTGCACCACCGTCGTCCAAATATAACGAGGGTAGAGATCGGCTGCGGAAGTGGTTCACTAAATATCGAACTTTTAACGCATTTACTGGGTTTCGGGGTTAAATTAATCATACATTTAGTTGTGTACGATGTGCTGGTACCGACCATGGTCCAAAATATCCTTCGATCATCAATGGTGGCTTCACGGTACCGGTAGTGGTATAATAATATTACATAGACATACAGTTGGTGTGTTTGTTTGCTTTTTCAAAGCCACCAGCAAATGTGCAATTGTATTATGTATAAGAAAAACTCCAGGGATAAAACATCAAACAGGTTCGAATAACATGGGTCGTATAGTATCATTACAATCTGCATTCGTGCAAAATTATTCTCGTTCAGTTTCGGCAGTATATTATTGGTATACCCCTAGGATTTAATAATATTACTCAAATTAATTTTTTTTCGATGAAAAAGTCATCCACTCCCAGCAATATACATTATTGAGACAAAGACATTATTCGTAGGTACATATTATGTTTGTCTTTACAGTCTCCCTAGGTACAACGTCCGAAGCGTTTTCGGGATATTATCACCAAAATTATTTTCACAAATAAAATAAAATTATTTTGAACACAATTGCATTAAATACTTTTATGATTTGCAACTTGTTGATGTTTTTGAAACAAACACAAAATTAATTCGACTAGCAATCTGAAATTCAGTACAATATAAGATTTAACCAGCTTTTAAGCATTTATTGAAATAAATCTCAATTTATTTGCATTTACTTCAAAAATATACTTAGAGATCAGAATATTGTGAAATTACAAAAGTAATTATTGTAATTATGTTCATTAAGAATTTAATTATATATTTAAACTGGAGTAGACGAAAAATTTCAAATGGATCAATTAATTTTAACCCAGGCGGAGAGTCGAGTAACACAGCTAAATAAACCTATATAAATATATTATTTATAATATACGTAGTTCATATAATATTTTATAAAATATTATTATTGTACCAAACACTTAAAAGCGTTTTGTATTGCTAGAAATTTTAATTAATTTTCGTTTCCGTATTTCAAAGGTTTCACGTGCATCTACAGTATAAAGTTACAAACTGTGTGTAATAATTAAACCACTTTCTGTTTCATTTTTTTTTTCGTTTCACGATAAAAAGAATTTTGTACAACAACAATTATAAAGAGTACAGAATCCCAGTATCCAATCTTTTAATTTATTTTTATCTTTTCTTCGACGGCGAGAAGCGTTTGAAGTGAGCATTTTACGTGGCTGTAACATTTGTTATATTATATTTATTTAAAAATATTATATCGACACTTTGTATATAACAATAGATTTACTAATAATAAACATACATTTGGGTCATGAAAACACGATTTATTTGAAAAGATCTATCTGGAGTATAGTATTATTTTAACGATATGCTAATAACATAATATTGTATCAAGTTTCGAGTGTTTAGCGTTCTTTTAAAATATTTTAATGTTATCATATTATTAAATCTATAGGTTAGAGATTAATTCAAGTTTGTATTAGCGACGTAGATATACTATATTTTATAGTACACGATTTATTGATAAACGGATTTAAATGTTCAGGGACAATATTAATAAAACAAAAAAAGGTGTGCGAGTGAGTATTATTTTGCTGTACATTAAGAGTTGTGTGGGCCACTGTAATGGATATTATGCTCATTTGGAATTCAATGGTATGAAATAATTGTATAGGAAAAATAATTTTCAGCTAAGACGGTCTGTCAGATTTTATAACAAAGTATATTTTATTATATTATTGATACTAAAGTAATATTCATTTTAGGATACATTAGTTGTACAGTTCAAAATTAATTTTTGCAGTACAAATTACATTTGAAAATGTCGTTGTATGTATAAAGTATATTTTGAATACCTACTTAAAAAACCTTTTCAATTGGTTTTTAGTATTTTTAATCATAAATTGTGTTTAACAAAAAATCCATTAGTACAACTTATAGAATGAACAAAACTTAGATACCGTGGTGTTTATTAAAGCTTTGAAGTCTGATACATTGTTAGCGCATTATAATACATTTATGTTTGATTATACAACGTAGGTAAGTTTACATGCTTGTTCACTGCCTTCATAATATAATATAATATAATATACATATATTAATTATTATATTAAATTATAATTTACATCTCACCACGTTGTAGTGCAAATAACAATACAACAATGGTAACACGATAACTGTGTTAACGGATGTGGGACCTTAGAATATAATATACACCTCACAACTTAAATTATCGACATTATATCAAAAGAAAAAACTTATTATTCTCTGTGGATGAAAACTAAAGGATATCATGTTCAACACAAAGATCCGGCCGAATATTCACGTTATGGAATATTATTTTGTGAGCGAGTTTTGAGTGGGAGTGAGAAAGGGAACGAGAAGAACGGATGGATGAGGCGTATTAATAGTGTTTTTTTGTTGTTGTTGTTTTCTCTCTTGTGCGAGGTTTTGGTACCATAATAATATTACAATAACGTTGTTCGCAAGACCCTTGTAGAAAATATTTGGCTTTCCAGAAGACCACCGTTTCTTCGTTGGGATAATATTATAAATACAGAAATTATTATAACATACACAACTTTAACGAAGTTATCGTTATTTTTTTCATTAGTTAATTCAATGAAATTAACGTGACTGTCAGTCGTCGATGTTTTCTTCGTCGCATGACAAAATTCCACCGGTGTTGTTTAAGGTTCTGTGCATTTATTGTCTTCGACGAAAATTTGTAGTATACCCGGAGGAAGGCAATTTATAATCGTAAATGGTATTAGTAAGTTAATATTTTTATACTATATATTTTTTTAAATATAGGCAGAGTAATTTTTTAAGCATGCTCATCAGTATCATTCCCTTTAATAGTACATTTATTCAAACGCTGATTTTAGAATTTTTAAATATTACTAAAGTATTATTTATACATATATATTTATAATATAACCTCACATATGAATATATATTTTGTGGATACATGTTGTAATACTGAAGAAGTGTCCTGTGGCAATACACACTTCCACATTATATGTAAATATGTTACATATTTTCTTTGTCTTATGCAATAAACCAAATTTTAAAAATATTCATTTGCAAGTCGACGAGTATAAACTTTAAGATTTAATAACCATTTAACTAAAGGGATATTGTATTTCAAAAACAATTAGCGTTTATCAAAATATTTTTCTTACATAATTTTAAATTATTAAAAAACAACATTTTTCTACAATATATATATTTTTTTCCTTTTCATTATATACATTTTTTAAATTTTTTATTGATAACATGCGTTTTTAATCTTTTAATTGTAAAGCAGAATATTTTGTGAATTACACTGATACATAAAAATTTGATTTTGGATGAGTAGTTTTTAAGTTATAAGTATTTATTGTTTAGATGAGTGGTGCGGAGTGGTAACAGAGTACTCTGTAAAATGTTGGTTCACTACTCCGCTCATCTAAAGTTATAAAGCTTATAACAACTTATAAACTATTTGTCCAAAATTTGATTTTAATACATCAAAATACTCTACATAACGCTGTGCTTCAGAATATGCAATTAAAAATGTATGTTGTTATGCCAAAAGAGTAAAATCAAATATTGTTTTTGAACACTCAAAAATATGTAAAAGATATATTTTTTAATATTTTATTGTTTTTTGAAATAATTAGTGTGTTGTGTTTAATGACGTACAATATAATATATCAATAGAAATTACGAATACATACAAAATATAATTAAAATGTCTATATTTTAGATGTATAGTATTAAGTTTAAAGTTTAAATAGCTATATTACTTTTCTAAAATACTTGTATAATATTGTTAATCGTTTAACATTCAAAGTTAGAATTTTTATTAAAAAAAAATGTGTTAAAAATGTGTTGCGGAATTCGTTGGATAGATAAACGTGCAGCCTTATAGGTATGTTGTGATGACAGAGTGAGTACTGGTGTAATCGGAATTCGATGGGTTTTTTAGTATTTTTTATACTACCTGTCCTGCGTTAAAGTGGCTGAATCAATACTGGTGAAATTAATGCTTTATCGGTGAAATATATATATATATAATGTGTGTGTGTGTGTATATAGATATATATTATACATGTATATTCCTACTTTATATATATGTAGTGTATCTATGTATAGATATATATTATATAAGTATATTCTTACTGTATAAGGTTGGGTGTTTTATTCCTTTCATTCTACCAAGCCTTGTTACATGTTAGCTACTATATATGCCATAGAGGCACATTCGCGATTTGGCACGATTTTTCGATTTTTATGGCATCCATTGCCTCACATAATTTCACTATAAATTATTAAAATATATAAAAAGATCCAATAACGTTTTCAAAGATTACTATACTATTAAGTTGAAATTTTTTAATCGGTTTCAGTACTCATATGCGAGTGATATTCAAGATTTATTTTCATTATCTCCCAATAACACCATAGACTACAATATTATTGATTGTAGATGAAATCATTCCTTACTGCAAAATATCATATTATATAATGTAATACCCAAAAGTTATAGACATATATTGTAATATAGGGTATTTTTATCCGATACACTATACGTAGAGATGATCATATTGCAAACTAAACAACCTAAAATTGGGTAATTATTTGTATATAATATAATTTAATATTTTAAAATTAGAAGTTTGAAATAGTCAAAAAAAAATTTATCTGGTTTATTTGGCAGACGGTAATAAGACGACTGAGAGAAATAATTCGAAGTCGCCAACGAAATAATATAATATATTATATAACAACTGCGAGTCACGAAATATATATTAATATAAGCTATATACAAGTATACAGCGTATAAATATAATAAGAATAACGTGCGGTTATAGAATGTTTTTGGCGAGGATCGATGATGTAGGAGCCAAATCTCACATTTTGGCTTTTCAGATTTTAGTATTTTACCTATTATCAAGGCCGAGCATTAACAAGTTCAATTTTGACCTTACTGTTTCACAAAGATTTTTTTTTCAAATTTTACGCGACTCAAAGTGTCAATATTGTTGTAAAATACCAAGTGAAGAAGAAAGCACATAGATTAATAAATGTCGATAAAAATATAATTCATAAGCAAACGTCATAATAATTTCATAATATCTGCTTTTATACATTTGTTTAAACCTCTATTTTTTTAATTAAATATGTCTCAAAAGTGACTACTACAATTTCTAATACAGTGCTGCAGTAGGTACTTTTAATGGTTAGCTTACCTTTCAATAATACGTATGTTTTGTCATTTATAATATTATGAGGTACTATTATATTTACCTACATCTTTTTTATTATTTTAAGTAATAATTTGTTTTTAGGTAAGTTCGATTATTGTATTTATGACATGGGAAATATACAATGCCTCTATAACAGTTATGATATCGCTGGTGTCTTGTTTTCGTGATCGATATTCTATTAAACTACAGGTACTTTTATAGATATTAATAAATTATAATTAGTCCACCTGGATAGACGATGTGTATAATAAGTGTGTTATAGTACGAATAGCGTAATCAACTATAACACGAATTTACGTATAATTTTTAATGGCTTAAACTAATTATTAAGTTCATGTTTTAAACAATAAAATACATATAATATTATAACAACTACTAACGTCTTATTGCGTCTTCGTGGATTACATTAATACGTGACGTGTCACTTGTGCACATGGCTGATTATTTTACCATGAACCAGGCAATACATTTGGATGTTTAAAACAATTCAATGGAAAATAATATGCAAATAACAACAAATGTTGAAATATGTGTCAAAAATAAGTTGTGAGCCTGTGTTGTGGAGTATCAACTCGTAGTTAAATTCGCAGAATACGCCATATTATAATAGATAAGCTGTACGAGTGTCTATTTGTCAGTTTATTCTATGACCTTCGGAGTAGGTTTTCAAATAGAACATCGTATATTATAATATATAAGAAAAGTTTCGAGGATGTTTGAATATTAACTGGAGGTAGGAAAACAAGGATCTAAGCTTTTTACTATAGATTTTCCTACAGAATATTTTAGAATGATCGTTATGCAGTTTGTTGTCGGTTATAATTCATGTAAACAATTTGAAAAAGACAGATTGATAAAATTAATGTCTGACGGTTTAGATATGACCAGTGTCTCTAAAATTGATTTTCATATAGGGTTGTATATATTAACCATAAATCTGTGGATTTTATCGCAGGTCTGATAGTGGATTTATGTACGTATTTACAGAGGTCCTTTAACAAAAGGCACGTATATACGGGGGTAATGGTCTTAAGAGTTGATACCACATCCAATATTTTTTTTTTACCTATGTGATTTATCATTCTATAACAATTAATACTATGTCCATAACAGTACAATATACAATAATAAACAACACTGTCCTACAGCGACATCATCGCTGTCAGCTTATGTAGTTATGTGATTATTGAATTGATTAACAGGAAATAGTTAACACTCTTAGAATCTCTTAGCTAGTCTTACATTTTATCAGCTAAAATTCATTTGCACTTTTATAATATATTCAATATGCCATAACTAAATAGTTTTTGTGTGAGATTTAGACTGCTCCTGGTTGTTATCGTGTCACACAGTAGGTTTGAAATTTGAAAAATAGTTCTTACAATCGTTTTGAAACTTATAAACACGAAACTACTTGTCTGAAACATAAATCGAATGTTGTCTTATGTAAAAAAGGATATATACCTATATAATATGCACACATAATTTAAATGAAACCAATCTGCGAACTCAGAGGATAAAATTTACATAGATAGATTTTTTGACAGGACTTTAAAAGTCCAGACTTACAACACAGTTGGGCGTGTTAATTCAAAAGTTAAACTTATTGAACACGAATAAAAAGAGAAAAAATGACACTCAATGTAATAGTGTAAAATACCAGGTCTAAAGGTGGAAAATATCGAGTATACCATGCCACCGTAAATTTATACAGTTTGTGGAAGTTTTTCGATTTTCTCAGGAAATAATGGGAGTTTTGTAATTTTGACATAAACTTGGAGTACAATCTACGTCCAATTTCGTGTGCCTGCAGAAAACGCGCTGAGAGAATATTGCTAGGAACATATTTATTACTCCAAAAAGTAAAAATAAATAAATAAATAAAATGTTCTCCGGCACGTAAAAAAACATACTTCACACATACGTATCCCACACACATGGACGTAAAATAATCGTAAAACCGATTACTTGTTCGGAGGCGTTCAGAATCCTTAAAGGTGAGTGTACATAGTAGGTAGTATGTTTCCCACGGATCGATCTAAAACGAACTTTATTTGTAATTCATGTATTTTTATACCTCTCATGCGTATACTTGTGGGTATGTACTATGTTTTGTTATAATAAAATATAAAATAATATATTGTGTATTATACATGTACTGTATCGTCTGTATGCACCTACCCTTGCGATTAGAAAACGACGATTCCTCGACGTCTGGTGGAAGTTTAATTTTTCTCGACTGCCGCGTCTTAAGACCGCGTACGATTCGATTTTTTTTACGACACCCACAGTTTTATTATAGGTGCGCGTACACTTAAATGTAATAAAATAGCACAACGATATAATAGTACTGATCTTTAGAATATTGCGTTGTACCACACAACACAAGATATTATTATTATTAAGTCTCGATAGAATGTTTTATTTAATATTCTAGTATACGTGTAGTAGGTTACGTGGCTGAGAGAGGCTTACAGCTTGTATAATACGACTGTGCTCGTGTTATCGATATAAGAGATACATATAGGCACATTTAGGGTAAGATATAATAATACTATGTTCCATTTCTCGTTAAAACCTTTGTGATGTTGACATTAGTTGTTGAGATATCAAAGGCCTAAGATGGATGACCCTAGCAATTATGCAAATCTGCTGTTTTCGACTGATTTTCATATCAGTAGGAACTTAATATATCCGTAATAGAGTATAATAGGCAAGTTAATATTAGGTAAGTACTTACTTTCTTAAGTTTAATTGTGAATTCAATTGACTTATAATATTGTGTTGAAAACTTAGAAATCAGTACACTTTATATTTGATGGAGTTTAAGATGGAGTAAATCATTTCTGGTATGCACTTCCATTTTATCAAAAGTTCTTTTCTTTTATTGAATAGCCAATATTTAATATTATTTGCAGCTCTTAAATTTGTTTTTCTCCTGACAAAATAGATCGTACCTACTTAGGTAATTCATTTATCGAAGCCATGG